>NC_056458.1:34569936-34827622 GCF_018296145.1 Oncorhynchus tshawytscha
GAAAAATTTCCTCCTCTGTGCTACCTATATCCCCCAACTAGAATCCCCATACTTCAATGAAGACACTAGCCACTTTAAACAATGCTACCTAATATAATGTTTACATACCCTACATTATTCATCTCATATGTATATGTATATACTGTACTCTATATCATCTACTGCATCTTTATGTAATACATGTATCACTAGCCACTTTAACTATGCCACTTTGTTTACATACTCATCTCATATGTATATACTGCACTCAATACCATCTACTGTATCTTGCCTATGCCGCTCTGTACCATCACTCATTCATATATCTTCATGTACATATTATTTATCCCCTTACACTTGTGTCTATAAGGTAGTAGTTTTGG
Organism: Oncorhynchus tshawytscha; assembly: GCF_018296145.1. Taxonomy (NCBI): domain Eukaryota; kingdom Metazoa; phylum Chordata; class Actinopteri; order Salmoniformes; family Salmonidae; genus Oncorhynchus; species Oncorhynchus tshawytscha. Next base: position 34,570,299 of record NC_056458.1, read on the forward strand.
AATTGTTAGCTAGATTACTTGTTGGTTATTACTGCATTGTCGGAACTAGAAGCACAAGCATTTCGCTACACTCGCATTAACATCTGCTAACCATGTGTATGTGACAAATAAAATTAGATTTGATTTGATTTGAGACAGCTTCTCCATCCTGGAGGGGGAAACCAATCATTTCCAGGCCCAGGGACATGTACTAGTCTGTGGCGACCTAAATGCCAGAAACGGACAAGAACCTGCCACACTCAGCACACAGGGGGACAAACACCTGCCTGGAGGTGACAGCATTCCCTTCCGCATATGCTCCCCTAGGCACAACTATGACAACATAACCAACAAAAACAGGTCACAACTCCTGCAGCTCTGTCACACGCTGGGTATGTAAATAGTCAATGGTAGGCTTCGAGGGGAATCCTATTTTAGGTACACCTATAGCTCATCTCTTGGCAGTAGTACCGTAGACTACTTTATCACTGACTTCAACCAAGAGTCTCTCAGAGCGTTCACAGTCAGCCCACTGACACCCCTATCAGACCACAGAAAAATCAGTCTACTTGAACAGAGCAATACTCAATCGTGTTAACCCTCGCAAGGCTGCAGGCCCAGACAGCATCCCCAGCCGCGTCCTCAGAGCATGCACAGACCAGCTGGCTGGTGTGTTTACGGACATATTCAATCAATCCTTATCCCAGTCTGCTGTTCCCACATGCTTCAAGAGGGCCACCATTGTTACTGTTCCCAAGAAAGCGAAGGTAACTTAGCTAAATGACTACAGCCCCGTAGCACTCACTTCCGTCATCATGAAGTGCTTTGAGAGACTAGTCAAGGACCATATCACCTCCATGCTACCTGACACCCTTGACCCACTCCAATTTGCTTACCGCCCCAATAGGTCCACAGACGACGCAATCGCAATCACACTTCACACTGCCCTAACCCATCTGGACAAGAGGAATACCTATGTAAGAATGCTGTTCATCGACTACAGCTAAGCATTTAACACCATAGTACCCTCCAAACTAGTCATTAAGCTACAGACCCTGGGTCTCGACCCCGCCCTGTGCAACTGGGTCCTGGACTTCCTGACGGGCCGCCCCCAGGTGGTAAGGGTAGGTAACAACATCTCCACCCCGCTGATCCTCAACACTGGGGCCCCACAAGGGTGCGTTCTGAGCCCTCTCCTGTACTCCCTGTTCACCCATGACTGCGTGGCAATGCACGCCTTCAACTCAATCATCAAGTTTGCAGATTACACTACAGTGGTAGGCTTGATTACCAACAACAACGAGCCGGCCTACAGGGAGGAGGTGAGGGCCCTCGGAGTGTGGTGTCAGGAAAATAACCTCACACTCAATGTCAACAAAACAAAGGAGATGATTGTGGACTTCAGGAAACAGCAGAGGGAGCAGCCCCCTATCTACATCGACGGGACAGTAGTGGAGTTTGGAAAGTTTTAAGTTCCTCGGCGTACACATCACGGACAAACTGAAATGGTCCACCCACACAGACTTGTCACCAAAAACACTCACAAACTTCTACAGATGCACAATCGAGAGCATCCTATCGGGCTGTATCACCGCCTGGTACGGCAACTGCTCTGCCCATAACCGTAAGGTTAGTGAGGTCTGCACAACAGAGGGTAGTGAGGTCTGCACAACGCATTACTGGGGGCAAACTACCTGCCCTCCAGGACACCTACACCACCCAATGTCACAGGAAGGCCAAAAAGATCATCAAGGACAACAACCACCTGAGCCACTGCCTGTTCACCCCGCTATCATCCAGAAGGCGAGGTCAGTACAGGTGCATCAAAGCGGGGACCGAGAGACTGAAAAACAGCTTCTATCTCAAGGCCATCAGACTGTTAAAGAGCCATCAATAACATTGAGTGGCTGCTGCCAACATACTGACTCAACTCTAGCCACCTTAATAATGGAAAAATGTATGTAATAAATGTATCACTAGCCACTTTAAACAATGTTTACATACCCTACATTAGTCATTTCATACATACATACTGTACTCTATACCATCTGCTGCATCTTGCCATCTTGATGTAATAAATGTATGACTAGCCACTTTAAATAATGTTAACATACCCTACATTACTCATCTCATATGTATATACTGTACCCTATACCATCTACTGCATCTTACCTATAGCGTTCGGCCATCACTCATTCATATATTTTTATGTACCTATTCTTATTCATTCCTTAACACTTGTGTTTATAAGGTAGTTGTTGTGAAATTGTTAGGTTAGATTACTTGTTAGATATTACTGCATGGTCGAAACTAGAAGCAAAAGCATTTCGCTACACTCTCATTAACATCTGCTAACCATGTGTATGTGACAAATAACATTTGATTTGAGTTGATCAAAGCCAAAGGAACTGAGTAATATTCAGAAACGCTATAGATGGAAGGAATACAGACTACTCAAAAAAATAAAGGGAACACTTAAACAACACAATGTAACTCCAAGTCAATCACACTTCTGTGAAACCAAACTGTCCACTTAGGAAGCAACACTGATTGACAATACATTTCACATGCTGTTGTGCAAATGGAATAGACAACAGGTGGAATTTATAGGAAATTAGCAAGACACCCCCAATAAAGGAGTGGTTCTGCAGGTGGTGACCACAGACCACTTCTCAGTTCATATGCTTCCTGGCTGATGTTTTGGTCACTTTTGAATGCTGGCGGTGCTTTCACTCTAGTGGTAGCATGAGACGGAGTCTACAACCCACACAAGTGGCTCAGGTAGTGCAGCTCATCCAGGATGGCACATCAATGCGAGCTGTGGCAAGAAGGTTGCTGTGTCTGTCAGCGTAGTGTCCAGAGCATGGAGGCACTACCAGGAGACAGGCCAGTACATCAGGAGACGTGGAGGAGGACGTAGGAGGGCAACAACCCAGCAGCAGGACCGCTACCTCCGCCATTGTACAAGGAGGAGCACTGCCAGAGCCCTGCAAAATGACCTCCAGCAGGCCACAAATGTGCATGTGTCTGCTCAAACGGTCAGAAACAGACTCCATGAGGGTGATATGAGGGCCCGACGTCCACAGGTGGGGGTTGTGCTTACAGCCCAACACCTTGCAAGACGTTTGGCATTTGCCAGAGAACACCAAGATTGGCAAATTCGCCACTGGCGCCCTGTGCTCTTCACAGATGAAAGCAGATTCACACTGATCACATGACAGACGTGACAGAGTCTGGAGACGCCGTGGAGAATGTTCTGCTGCCTGCAACATCCTCCAGCATGACCGGTTTGGCGGTGGGTCAGTCATGGTGTGGAGTGGCATTTCTTTGGGGGGCCGCACAGCCCTCCATGTGCTCGCCAGAGGTAGCCTGACTGCCATTAGGTACCGAGATGAGATCCTCAGACCCCTTGTTGGACCATATGCTGGTGCGGTTGGCCCTGGGTTCCTCCTAATGCAAGACAATGCTAGACCTCATGTGGCTGGAGTGTGTCAGCAGTTCCTGCAAGAGGAAGGCATTGATGCTATGGACTGGCCCGCCTGTTCCCCAGACCTGAATCCAATTGAGCACATCTGGGACATCATGTCTCGCTCCATCCACCAACGCCACGTTGCACCACACACAGACTGTCCAGTAGTTGGCGGATGCTTTAGTCCAGGTCTGGGAGAAGATCCCTCAGGAGACCATCCGCCACCTCATCAGGAGCATGCCCAGGCATTGTAGAGAGGTCATATAGGCACGTGGAGGCCACACACACTACTGAGCCTCATTTTGACTTGTTTTAAGGACATTACATCAAAGTTGGATCAGCCTGTAGTGTGGTTTTCCACTTTAATTTTGAGTGTGACTCCAAATCCAGACCTCCATGGGTTGATAAATTTGATTTCCATTGATAATTTTTGTGTGATTTTGTTGTCAGCACATTCAACTATGTAAAGAAAAAAGTATTTAATAAGAATATTTCATTCATTCAGATCTAGGATGTGTTATTTTAGTGTTCCCTTTCTTTTTTTGAGCAGTGTAGTTTGGAAACCTACCAAAAAACAATTAGACAACAACAAATTCAATCCCTTTTAGACAACTTCCTGGACAAAACGTTCCACTGTAATAGTGAAGGTGTAAACATGACAGTAGAAAATCTTAATAGTATATTTGACCTCTCAGCTTCCCTATCAAATCTAAATATCTCAAAGAAAATCGAAGAAAATGAACAACAATGACAAATGGTTTGATGAAGAATGTAAAAATCTAAGAAAGAAATTGAGAAACTTGTCCAACCAAAAACAGAGACCCAGAAAACCTGAGTCTACACCTTCACTATGGTGAATCACTAAAACAATACAGACTACGGAAAAAGAAGGAACAGCACATCAGAAATCAGCTCCATGTAATTGAAGAATCCATAGACTAACCACCTCTGGGAAAATTGGAAAACACAAACAACACGAATAATTTCCTATCCAAAATGGAGATGTATGGGTAAAACCACTTCTCCAATCTTTTTGGCTCTTTAACAAAGACAAAAACAGCAAAAACATATACATAATCAAATATAAATCCTATAATCAATATTTAAAGACTACCAGAACCCACTGGATTCTCCAATTACCTTGAATGAACTACAGGACAAAATAAAAACACTCCAACCCAAAAAGGCCTGTGGTGTTGATGGTATCCTCAATTAAATTATCAAATATACAGACAACAAATTCCAATTGGCTATACTAAAACTCTAACATCATCCTTAGCTCTGGCATCTTCCCCAATATTTGGAACCAAGGACTGATCACCCCAATCCACAAAAGTGGAGACAAATTTGACCCCAATAACTACCATGGAATATGCGTCAACAGCAACCTTGGGAAAAATCCTCTGCATTTGCCATAACTGCAGACTCGTACATTTCCTCAGTGAAAACAATGTACTGAGCAAATGTCAAATGGGCTTTTTACCAAATTATCGTACGACAGACGTACACACCCTAATTGACAAACAAACAAACCAAAACAAAGGCAAAGTCTTTTCATACTTTGTTGGTTTCAAAAAAGCCTTCGACTCAATTTGGCATGCTATACAAACTGATGGTAAGTGGTGTTGGGGGAAAAACATACGACATTGTAAAATCCATGTACACAAACAACAAGTGTGTGGTTAAAATAGGCAAAAAACACACATTTCTTCCCACAGGGTCGTGGGGTGAGACAGGTATGCAGCTTAAGGCCCACCCTCTTCAACATATATATCAACGAATTGCCGAGGGCACTAGAAAAGTCTGCAGCACTCGGCCTCACCCGGCCTCACTCACTAATCTGAAGTCAAATGTCTACGGTTTGGTGATAATCTGGTGCTTCTGTCACCAACCAAAAAAGGTCCAGTCGCCAGGACCACAAATACAAATTCCATCTAGACACTGTTGCCCTAAAGCGCCCCAAAAAAACTACATGATGGCCTAAACATCAGCGCCACAGGTAACTTCCACAAAGCTGTGAACTATCTGAGAGACAAGGCAAGAAGGGCCTTCTATTCCATGAGAAGGAAAATAAAATTCGACATACCAATTAGGATCTGGCTAAAAATACTCAATTCAGTTATAGAACCCATTGCCCTTTATGGTTGTGAGGTCTATAGTCCACTCACCAACCAAGAATTCACAAAATGGGACAAACAAAAAATTGAGACTCTGCATGCAGAATTCTGCAAAGATATCCTCCATGTACAACGTAGAACACCACATAATGCATGCAGAGCAGAATTAGGACGATACCCGCTATTTTTCAAAATCCAGAAAAGAGCCATATCCACCGGGTTAAATACCACAGTGTGCCATCACAGAAGCAACCAGTGAAGAACAAACATCATTGTAAATACAACCCATATTTATTTTCCCTTTTGCACACACACACAGACAGAGAGACAGAGAGAGAGAGAGAGAGAGAGAGAGAGAGAGAGAGAACATCTGTAGAAGTAATGCCTTACTGAGAAGACGGAAAAACATAACCTTGCCTGGCAGATTTACAAGTATCGAATCTCATTTCCTAACAACAGAGCTCCGGTTAAAAAATTTACACAAAGGAGCCCAGAAGTGATAGCCTTGCAATCTTGCTAAATCCACCTCCACATCTGTTTGGAAAGGAAGAGCAATGCAAGGCTTTGAAACATTGCAACAATACATTCTGTGGGCAGCATGTAATTTAGCTGGGTCCCTTTGCAGGTTTCGTGCAGGACAACTTGATGCAAAGAGAGCAGGTTTCAATCACAGAGGTGATACAGTTCCAGGGAGCATGGAATGGATAGTAACTCAAGTCTTGGGATGGGGAGAGAGGACGCGTATACATACTGACGCCACACACACACTGCTGCTACTACTACTGTCTATTACTGTTGCGTAGTTCCTTTACCCCTTCCTACTGTATACAGAGCCTTCAGAAAGTATTCACACCCCTCAACGTGTTCCACATTTTGTTGTGTTACAGTCTGAATATAAAATGGATGCAATTGAGATTTTGTGTCACCGATCTATACATAAAACCCCATAATGTCAATAGTGGAATAATGTTTTAGATTTTTTTTTTCAAATGAATAAAAAATGTAAATTGAAATGTCTCGAGTCAATAAGTATTCAACCCCTTTGTTATTGCAAGCCTAAATAAGTTGAAAAAGGAAACATTTGCTTAACTAGTCACATAATAAGTTGCATGGACTCACTGTGTAACAATAGTGCCTAACATGATTTTTGAATGACTACATCATCTCGGTACCCCAACAATAAAGATAATTGTAATGTTCCTCAGTCGAGCAGTACATTAAAGGACGTATTTCCAACTGTCTAAAGTCCAATCCTAGTGTTTCTTGGCCCAAGCAAGTATCCTCTTCTTATTGGTGTCCTTTAGTAGTGGTTTCTTTGCAGCAATTTGCAGGGGCTCCCGAGTCGTGCAGTGGTCTAAGGCACTGCATCTCAGTGCTAGAGGCGTCACTACAGAATTTGGTTCGTTCCCGTGATCGGGAGTCCCATAAGGCGGCGCACAATTGGCCCAGTGTTGTCCGGGTTAGGAGAGGGTTTGGCCGTGGGAGGCCGTCATTGTAAAATAAGAATTTGTTCTTAACTGACTTGCCCAGTTAAAACGGTTTTAAAAAATTCTAAAAATGAAGGCCTGATTCACGCAGTCTCCTCTGAACAGTTGATGTTGAGATGTGTCTGTTACTTGAACTCTGTGAAGCATTTATTTGGGCTGCAATCTGAGGTGCTCTAATAAACGTAACTCTAATAAACGTATCCTCTGCAGCAGAGGTAACTGCAGTCCTCATGAGAGCCAGTTTCATCATACTGCTTGTTGCTTTTTGCGACTGCACTTGAAAAAATGTTCTTGACATTTTCCGGATTGACTGACCTTCATGTCTTAAAGTAATGATGGACTGTCGTTTCTCTTTGCTTATTTGAACTGTTCTTGCCATAATATGGCAAGAACAGTTCCTATTTTACCAAATAGGGTTATATTCTGTATACCACCCCTACCTTGTCCCAACAACTGATTGGCTTAACAAGGCACGCCTGTTAATTGAAATGCATTCCAGGTGACTACCTCGTGAAGCTGGTTGAGAGAATGCCAAGTGTGTGCAAAGCTGTCATCAAGGTAAAGGGTGGCGAACACTTTTTGGTTACTACATGATTCCATGTGTTATTTCATAGTTTTGATGTCTTCACTACTAGTCTACTCATTTTCTACATTGTAGAAATGTCCAAACTTTTGACTAGTACTGTATATAATTTATGCGGAAGATAGGTGAGACCATTGCATACCTCCTATAAAACAGGAAAATTATACTTAGTGATAAACTCACAAGGGGAGGTTAAGGACGCTTTCAACAGTACATGAATACAGAGCAGGGGTTGGACCAGAAAACAGCTATTTTTGAGTAACATAATCAGCACTGAGAACAAAAGTGATCTATACTGTTCCAGAACAGAATCGTGCACTATTTTAAAAGCATGGGAAGGGAATTTGTATCCAGTCCAACAAAAAATGCAACAAAGCACCTAGGCAAAGCCATCACTGTCATTCAGAAACGTATTCCAGTGTCTGCCTGCCAGCTGAAAAGCTTTGCCAATGTGTGCGTAAGCTACCTGCCCACCCCCCTCCGAAGCAGTCTAGTAGCCTACTGACATTACAGTGAGTTTATGTCAATTACAAGGCTTGTTTGAATTTCCATCGCCACAAGAAAATGTTCAGCAACAGAGTGATCAATTTAAGATATTACATCTACACTATAATATATTATATTTTCTGTACTTCAACGGGGCAAATGTTCCATCCGACTGTATAATTTATCTGAACTTGCTCAACTATCATAAGGCCTATAGCAGACTAAAGGTCTGAACAACCTCTAGTTGCAACTCCTAACTGTTGAGATAAACAAAAAATATATATTGTTGTGCTCAGAGCCTTAAACACAAAACCAGGTCTCCAAATCATTGTATAAACCAGGCAGAAACCAAAACGTACAACAAGGAGGGGCCCCAGGAAGCCCTGCCCTGTGTTGGCTATGTTCCAAAATGGCACCCTATTCCATATAAAGTGCACTACTTTTGAAGAGTGCCCATAGGGTCTTGTAGAATCATGCACAGGCATGACATTTAAGCCAGAGCCCTACCCATGGTAACAATATTCAGGCCCGACCCATTGGATCCATTGCTTCTGACAAATTTGTGGCATTGCCCTGCCTAATCATTTTTTATACATTTGAGTCATTTAGCAGTCTCTTATCCAGAGAGACTTACAGGAGCAATTAGGGTTAAGTGTCTTGCTTGTCAGATTTTTCAACTAGTTGGCTCAGGGATTCGATCCAGCGAACTTTCAGTTAAAGCTCAGTGCTTTTCACCGCTAGGCTACCTACCGCCCCAATATCAGTAGTAACTTCCTCTCTGCATGTGAGTAGCCAGAGCAACTAGTATCCTGTTGACTCAGACAATGTTCTGGAATTATATTTGAAGAAGTTGAAGCACTTCTGACAATGTTATGATCTTAGTAAGATAAGAATATACAGCGGCAATGCGCAGCAAATGGCTCAGCTTCAAAATGATACCCCCGCCCGTGCCCTAGTTATTGAAGAAAGAAAATAGGCTTGGCCCAGCATCAGATCCCGTCGGGCTTGGGCCAGGTAGCAGGGATCTAAGCTCCTGTCAAATGTAGTTAACCATGTAGGGAGTGGGGTGCCATTTAGGACACAAACTAGCCCTTTAATGACCACGGGAAAAGTGAGCCCTCTGGATTCACCGTGCGCTCCACTTGTTTGCTACAGAAGAGATGAGAAAATACATCAAACTCAAAAGGACTCTATGAAAATTGCACACGGAAAACTACCAACAATGTCGTTCTTTCTTGCCAATCCATTATGTGAGGGAGAGGGGGATACGGAGAAAAGCAATAGAGCAGGGTAGTCCTCTGTTCTAGGGCACGCTGTAAAAACGGCATTGAATGAAAAGGCTTTTACCGCAGCCCGGAGAGTCTCGGAGTAAGAGGTTTTATGACAAGTGATGCCAAAAATCTATTGACAGATGTGTTTTCTCCGAGTGGACCTAGGAAGCATGCAGTTAGCCCAGATGTCCTCCTCTCCAGTGAGGTTTAGAGTTTCCAATTTCAGAGCATTTGGAGATGGCCGAAATAAAAGGGTCCTAAGCCCTCAGGTAGAAGGGACGACAGGTTATGTGATAGGACTGGGAATTGCCAGGGACCTTACCATACGATATAACAATACTCAAGTGCCTATACGATATGTATTGTGATTCTATATGTATTGCGATTTGAACATGCGTTGTTATTGCAATTTGAAGTTCCAAACATATTGCTCACTATGTCTGCAGCAGAGAGATAAGAGACAGCATGATAAATTAGTTTTGATCACTCATGGAATTAAGTTTAGTCAGGGTAAGATAAAGCTTACCATGTTTTTATGTTTTTATATATTTTATATGTATTTTTAAAGTGAGTGACTTTAAACTCACTGACAGAACATAAATTCTTGGCACAAACACACCTAGCCTACAGTTACCTAAAATCACCTTTACATCTAGCTAATGTCTGTGGGTGAGAAATGTGGGGAATATTTTGAGAGAAGAATATTAATGCTTTTTGTGTATTCGCCACGTACAGGTTACAGCAGGTGTAAACGATGCAGAGAAACGCTGACTTGCAGCTCCTTCAACAGTGCAATTCAGATATCAAGATCAATAATAATAAGTAGGCAGTATACATAGTCATAAAACTGATATGTACACAATAGGATATATAGAATAAATTATAATTTGCAATGTCAAATATGACTATTTACGATGGTGCCTGACAGGAGGGCTGCAGTCTTATCGGCTCTTAAACAACCATGCTTTTTCGCATTGTTCGTAACTTGTTTTGGACATATTGTTGCTGCTACCGTCTCTTCTGACCGAAAAGAGCTTCTGGACATCAGAACTGCGATTGCTCACCTCAAACTGGACGAAGAGTTCTTCAATGACTCGGACGGGAGGGATATACTACTACAGACACCCGACTAGGCCCAGATCCCCGTGATTCACTGGAGATGGAAACTGAGATTTTGTGGAAAAAGATCAGTGTGACTTGTGAGGATCAGGAGACGAGTGGCTAATCTGCACTTGCCTTCTGTCCTGCTAGCTAATGGTCAATTGCTGGAAAATAAATGGGACGAGCTGAAAGCACGTATATCCTACCAACAGGACATTAAAAACTGTAATATCTAATGTTTCACCGAGTCGTGGCTGAACAACAACATTAAGAACATACAGCTGGCGAGTTATACACTCTATTGGTATGACAGAACAGCAACCTCTGGTAAGACACGGACCGGGGGCCTATGCATTTTTGGGAACAACAGCCTCGAGGTTTTGCTCGCCTGAGGTACAGTATCTCATGAAAAGCTGTAGACCACGCTATCTACCTAGAGAGTTTATCTGTATTTTTTGTAGCTGTCTACATACTACCACAGACCAATGCTAGTACAAAACCGCGCTCAATGAGCTGTATATCACCATAAGCAAACACGAAAACGCTCATCCAGAGGTGGTACTACTAGTGGCTGGGGATTTTAATGCAGGGAATCTTAAATCAGTTTTACCTCATTTCTATCAGCATGTTAAATGTGCAATCAGAGGAAAAACATTTCTAGACCACCTTTACTCCACACACAGACATACGTACAAAGCTCTCCCTCGCCCTCCATTCTGACCATAATTATATCCTCCTGACTCCTGCTTACTTACAAGCAAAAATTAAAGCAGGGAGCCCCAGTGACTCGGTCAATAAAAAAGTGGTCAGATGAAGCAGATGCTAAACTACAGGACTGCTTTGCTAGCAGAGACTGGAATAGGTTCCGGGATTCTTACAATGGCATTGAGGAGTACACAACATCAGTCACTGACTTTATCAATAAGTGCAACGAGGACGTCGTCCCCACAGTGACTGCAAGTACATACCCCAACCAGAAGCCATGGATTACAGGCAACATTCGCACTGAGCAAAAGGGTAGAGTTGCTGCTTTCAAGGAGCGGGACTCTAACCTGGAAGCTTATAAGAAATCCCGCTATGCCCTCAAACAAACTGTCAATACAGGACTAAGATCGAATCGTACCACACACCGGCTCCGACGCTCATCGGATGTGGCAGGGCTTGCAAACTACTACAGACTACAAAGGGAAGCACAGCCGAAAGCTGCCTAGTGACACAAGCTTACCAGACGAGCTAAACAACTTCTATGCTCGCTTCGAGGCAAGTAACACTGAAACATGCATGAGAGCATCAGCTGCTCCAGATGACTGTGTGATCACGCTCTTCACAGCCGATGTGAGTAAGACCTTCAAACAGGTCAACATTCACAAGGCAGGCCAGACGGATTACCAGGACGTGTACTCCGAGCATGACCAACTGGCAAATGTCTTCAATGACATGTAGAACCTCTCTCTGTCTGAATCTGTAATACCAACATGTTTCAAGCAGACCACCATAATCCCTGTTCCCAAGAACACTAAGATAACCTGCCTAAATGACTACAGACCCGTAGCACTCACATCTGTAGCCATGAAATGCTTTGAAAGGCTGGTCATGGCTCACATCAACACCATTATCCCAGAAACTCTAGACCCACTCCAATTTGCATACCGCACCAACAGATCCACAGATCATGCAATCTCTATTGCATTCCACAATGCCCTTTCACACCTGGACAAAAGGAACACCTACGTGATAATGCTATTCATTGACTACAGCTCAGCGTTCAACACCATAGCGCCGTCAAAGCTAATCACTATGCTAAGGACCCTGGGACTAAACACCTCCCTCTGCAACTGGATCTAGGACTTACTGACGGGCCGCCCCCAAGTGGTAAAAGTAGGTAACAACACATCCACCACACTGATCCTCAACACAGGGGCCCCTCAGGGGTACCTGCTCAGCCCCCTTCTGTACTGCCTGTTCACTCATGACTGCATGGCCAGACATGACTACAACACCATTAAGTTTGCTGATGACAACAGCTTGATCACGACAATGATGAGACAGCCTATAGGGAGGTCAGATAGCTGACCGTGTGGTGTCAGGACAACAATCTCTCCCTCAACGTGATCAAGACAAAGGAGATGATTGTGGACTGCAAGAAAAGGAGGACCGAGCACGTCCCCATTCTCATGGATGGTGCTGTAGTGGAGCAGGTTGAGAGCTTCAAGTTTCTTGGCATTGACATCACCAACAAACTAACATGGTCCAAGCACACCAAGACAGTCGTGAAGAGGGCATGACAAATCATATTACCCTTCAGGAGACTGAAAAGATTTGGCATGGATCCTCAAAAGGTTAAACAGCTGCACCATCGAGAGCCTCCTGAAGGGTTGCATCACTGCCTCGTATGGCCACTGCTCAGTCTTCGACCACAAGGCACTACAGAGGGTAGCTCGTACGGCCCAGTACATCACCGGGGCCAAGCTTCCTGCCATCCAGGACTTCTATACAAGGTGGCTCCTAAATAGCTTCTACCCCCAAGTCATAAGACTCCTGAACAGCTAATCAAATGGCTACCCAGACTATTTGCATTGCTCCCCCCACCCCCGGAACGCTGCTGCTACACTCTGATATTATCTATGCATAGTCACTTTAATAACTCTACCTACATGTACATATTACCTCAATTACCTTGGCACCGGTGCCCCCCCGCACATTACATTGACTCTGTACCGGTACCCCCTGTATATAGCCCCGCTATTGTTATTTACTGCTGCTCTTTAATTTTTTGTTATTCTTATCTCTCTTACTTCTTTGGGGGGTCTTTTCTTAAAATGGCATTGTTGATTACTGGCTTGTAAGTAATCATTTCACCTGTTGTATTCGGCGCAATTTTAAAAAAAAGATTTACATTTATAAAGTGGATAGTGTCTTGGTCGTGCAGTTTATACATAGTATACAATTAATAGTATAGTAGTGGTGTGTCTGTATACCTTGAGCAAAGAAAAATTAAAATGCTCCTTCCCCTATGAAATGGGGTCATAATTAAATGTTCTTCTTGACAACCTCTCCGATTCTCTCCAAATGGCCAGGGCCCACAACACTCACTCATGATTAAAATGGTGTGTGTGTTACACTCAATGAAGAAAACAGGGGGCAGGGAACTGCACTTTCACGGTTGAATTAAAATAATGGTAATAAAACTAAATGTACATTGTGCTTGCCACCAAGCCTGGCCGCTTGCCACTTTACCAGTCACCATTGCACCCTCTAACAGCCCTCAGTCTCTGTCCAATGAGAGGAAATGGCCAGTCCAGTAAACCCTGTTTATTGAGTGTCGCCGAGTAGGGTTGTTCAGTGAGTAATCAGATAGGAAGAAGAGAGGGGAAACACATTATTTCAATATATAATGGAGATATGGATATACTAGCTGACAATAGGAGACCTTACTGAGTGGCATATATTCTTGCATAGCAAGAGACACCAAAATGGCTCGATTCTGCTATATGCAGAAATGTTCACTGTTTCACGCTGTTTAGTTAACTGTAAAACTAAATGCGAGACTTCAACTATTGTCATTTTGATCTTCTTTGGTATACAGAGGCACTCAATTTCAGTCAATGGTCCCAAAAAATTAAACATCCTATTAATCCTATATATTTCAATAATTCACAAATACGGCATTTTCCTGAAATATTCAACCAGGTATATTATGTATAGCCTAATTTGATGGCTATATAGAGGATGTGGAATTACATAGAAATTGGAATAAGATGTGGCTCTCGTTTTCAATAAAAAAAGAAAACCGCCATCACCTAGCCTATAAAAGTTGTCCTTGGAAACTGCCAGATAACACATGTTAGGGCATTAGGATCACTGAGACTATCAACAAGCTAACTGCTATTTACCAAACCATAGCACACAGACAGAGTAGACACCACCATACTACCCTTTATCAGGAAAAGAAAGGTGTCCTTGAAAGTCAATACAGCCACAGGAAAGAAGGAGATGCTGAATCAGCTGCTAATACAGGAAATTAGGGAAATGCCCCATCTTGTTTTTACTCTCAGCCCTGTTTTTGTTTTTTTGTTGTTGTACTTTTACCCTTTTTCTCCCCAATTGGTAGTTACAGTCTTGTCCCATCGCTGCAACTCCCCTAAGGAATCTGGAGAGGTGAAGGTCGAGAGACATGCGTCCTCCAAAACACGACACACTGCTCGCTTACCCCGGAAGCCAATTGCACCAATGTGACGGCGGAAGCGCCGTTCAGCTGGCGACCAAAGTCAGCTTGCAGGTGCCAGGCCCGCCACAAAGAGTCACTAGAGCGCGATGGCACAAGAAAATCCTGGCCGGCCAAACCCTCCCCTAACGATGCAGGGCCATGGGTCTATCGGTCATGCCGTCTCATGGATCTACCGGTCACGGCCGGCTGTGACAAAGCCTGAGATCAAGCCCAGGTCTGTAGTGACGCCTCAGGCACTGCAATGCAGTGCCCTAGACCGCTGCGGCACCAGGAAGAGCTCTGTATGCTTACACCACCCACCTCCATTTGTAATGTGATCATAATGCGTAGATTAGCTTTTGTGTGCGATAGAGCTGGTGTCTCTCTTTGGCATCAAAGGTAGGGGCCTGTATAGAGGTATATAGAGGGTCTCGTGGTACGCGTTGTTGCAGATAGGATTGGGTAAAATCAAAGCTTGTTCTAGTGCAGAACTTGCGAATGAAACAACTTACATCAAGTACCCACAGGGGTTTTACTCCATCAACCCACTGAGTCAGCCCATGCCCCAGTTTGTCAGTCTGAAATTACCTATACTCTAAAAAGAGCAGCCTCATTCCCCAGCATAATATGTACAGGCATGTAAAAGTCTTTGCACTCGTAGTTTGATGTTGCTTACAATGGTTGTGCTCAATAGCGGATAATATCCAGTTGTCTGTCAGAACCAATTCATTCAATCATTCCGGTGTAGATGTGCAGTGTATCCCTGCTATATTTTTGCTATAGCTTGTTGATCAAAGATGCTGTTACAGGTATTAAACTGGTGTGAAAGACGCATTCAATCGAGGAAAAACAACTGCAAGTGCAGCTACCTTGATATGATTGTATAGTAGCTGGAGGTAATAATATACATTCCGTTACACCTCGGCTGTGTCTTAAATGGCACCCTATTCCCAATTTAGTGCACTACTTTTGACAATTTTTTGACCAGGGCCTATAGGGCTATGGATAAAAGTAGTGTACTATGTAGGGAATAGGGTGCTATTTGGGATGTAGCCTCTGACAGAGTCTTCATCCACTTAGGTTTCTTTCATGAAAAGAAAACACTGACATAAAAATCGCTATATTCTGTCCCATACTATTTTCAAACTCAAATCCTATAATTGTATTAAGTCTCCATTCTAGTAAGGCTCTTGGTCAGGGGTCTATAGCAGGGGCATGTACACGATTTAAGGGGTATGCAATCTTTCTGTACAGCCCTGTTGGCACGCCAAACGGCAACTGACCCTCCAAGTCTTCCCATTGATGTGTCGCATCACCAAAACCAGAGGGACTCAACAGTCGTCGTCACGGATCCGACCACACACACACACACACACACAAAGAGCTCAGGGGGCCCAGAGGCCTGTGTGGTAGAGAGAGGGCCATGGTTGGAGCTAGCTCTTCATCATAATCCCAGAGTCAGCAAGTCAGGGCCGGAGCATGAAGGGCTAAACACTCCCTATCATCAGGAACCTTCACTACTACGACACAGGAGTCTGGTTTCATCCCAAATAGCACCCTATTCCCTATATAGTGCACTATTTCTGGCCAGGTCTCATAGTATTCTGGTCAAAAGTAGTGCACTATATGGGGAATAGGGTGCCATTTCCATCGCAGACCTGGTAGATGATGTGGTAGAAGAGAGGAGGGAGGTAATGGTACACGGGTAATGGGGGCTGCTAATCACATGACAATTTCATAAGGCAATCACCTCACAATTCATAATTGAAAAAATAGGTTATTGCTAAGTGCCAGTGTTCTCTTAGCGCAGATAGGCACAAAGCTCCTGTTTGAGGAATTCATGTCAGTGTGCAATGCACATACTCTAAGTTATTTGGGCTCCTGAGTGGTGCAGCGGTCGAAGGCACTGCACCTCAATGCTAGAGGCGTCACTACAGACACCCTGGTTCGAATCCAGGCTGTATCACAACCAGCCGTGATTGGGAGTCCCATAGGGTGGGGCACAATTGGCCCTGTGCTGTCCGGGTTTGGCCGATGTAGGCCGTCATTGTAAATAAGAATGTGTTCTTAACTGAATTGCCTAGTTAAAGTTTTAATAAAAAATGTGTTGCCCAAAAGGAAGGGGGGGAGAAAAAAACCTCTTCTTTCACAAATATTTATCAGCTTTAAAAAAGGATTTGCTGGCAAAAAAATGACAATCCAAAAACAAGGATATATATTTTTTCAGTAAGGCATGCAACGGCGTAAGAGGACAGAGTAAATAGAACAGAGTAGATTAGATGTTCGTACTAAGCTGGATGGACAACCTCATGCAAGATAAGAGTTTTGTTCTTCCTATCAAATGAAGGAAGAGGGAGAAGAGTTGTGTTATCGTACGAGACAGACGCCGGCTCCCATGCAATCCCTTTACTCATACTAGAAAGCAGATCAAAGGTCTTACTGGAAGAACACCATGTTTGGAATTACAGACAAACAATTCCTGATCAAATTTCTTGGCTGGTTTGTGAAGGCAAATGTAATGGGACAACGATTCAAAGCTGGCTATGCTGTTGGGAGGTGGGAAACAAAGTGGCATTTTGATCTCCCACAATTAATGATCATTTTGATCTCCCTCAATTAATCATCCTTGAAAAAAATCACTATGCTGCCACTGTATGATTCCTCCTTGTTGTAGAATTGTATACTACAATTTTTATCCACCATCTTCGAAAATAAATTGTACCGATACTCCGACAATTGAACCAAAGCTAAGAAAACCATTTGGAGAGGCATTGAGATCTAAAAAGACACATCTACATGTAGAAATGGAGTACACTACTTACACAGCTCCCCATCCCCTTTCACCCATATGTGGCCTCCCTCAAAACGGCACGTGGTGTAGGCTTCCACTAAAGGCGAGCGATTAATTCACAAGCCTGTCCTTAAAACACACAGATGCCTAGATAAGATTAGCCGTAAATATGGCTGCACGCCGAAGATAAGAGGAAATTAATTTATTGTGTCTTTGGGGCATTATTCCTCCAGAGTCCCATTGGTTTGACCTGAAACAGCTGCTCTTGACAAGCTGCTGGCTAATAATACTAATCAAAGAACTGCATGATGGCGACAAGCTCAGCATTGGCGCAGGCAAGTTAGACACTATACAACACTGTGGAGGCATGGCCTACTTTTCGTATCACTGCCTCGTCTGTCAATATCATCTCCGATCATGACTCCATGACAAATTCATGACATACAAAGGCTCCTTCTCTTCTTGGTCATAGCGTTGCAGGCTGGTTCTAGATCTGCTGCTGCTAGTGTGTGGTGGATAAGTGGAAGGACAATGACAAGCCATCTCGTGGGGGCTCATGACATGGGAGTGTGCCTCGCGGTTGGCGGCACACTGAACACCTGCTGTTTGATGGGCTGCTGGAAAACGAAGGAGGCTTTTCATCCAAGCTGAGCTCACACCAACCACAGGACATCAATGGGCACTACTGAACATCTTTCCAATAAAGCAGACAAACACTGGTGTTATGAGCCAATGGATATCCGTTTCTATAAATCAGCCAAGCTTAAGGTTTCAAAGTCACGGGTCATTTACCAAAGTTACTGGGATTTTCAGTAATATTGGTAATTAACAGAAATCTATGACAATCTATGGTAACTTTAGTAAATTATATTTGAATAACTATAAATGTTTTATTTTCTATATAGTTTATTTATTATATCTGTGTCCATATTCAAGAAAAAAAATGTAGTTAATGAATAAAGCAACATCCACCTACGGCATTTTCAATTAACTCCGCAACTCTTCCAACTATTGATTGTGTTCACAACTGCCACAAGTTTGATGCCAAAACAATGAAAACAAATACAGATTAACATAGTATTTTTTACACTTTTTTTTTACTGTCTATAAAAAATATTTCATGCGGAAACCCTCATATTAAAACACCAATGATATTCACTAAACTGATGGTTTATATTTAGATTAATGTTTAACAGATTTGTCATTCTTTGTAATTTTTACATGCAATAAGGCCACACCGAGGGCCAGAGATTATTAGACACCTGTGATAATCTTAAAGTACCTGAAAGGGCCACTAAATGTCTTGTGATAGATTACATAAAATTGGTTTAATTATTCCTGGTGCAAGTTGTATTCTTTTCACCTCAGGTACACAGAGTTCCAAAGCAAGTCTCTCTCAATCACCCCTAGACTGTTGCTGTTAGATACATTTACCATGAAAATCTGTGCACTATAGCGCTCGAGGACGAAGTGAGAAACACATGCACTTTACAAAGCCCACATTGGCAAACAGTTTTGAATGTCAATATTTATAAAATGCCGACATGCTCTAGGCCTACATTGTTGGATAAGTCGCCATTTTGTAATTATTTTTTACACATCTATTTTTGTGAGGCAGGAACACAAGTTCCGATCCCTTCCCCAGTTCCACCTTTTTGAATTTGGAGCCATGACAGGTAGGTGTCAAACGTTCGTAAATAGCTGAGATGTCAAGTTCTCCCTATCATAACTGTGTCACTGCCTAATACCCCAAAGTAAGCCAAAGCTCTACATTTGTCAAGGCACTCTTCATGCTTGTAAAACCTGACTAACATGGGAAATCGGAATATGAAACGGTATGCTCATAAATATGCAATGGCCCTTCTCAGCATCTATCTATCCATCAGTGGAGGCTGCTGAGGGGAGGGTGGCTCATAATAATGGCTGGAATGTAGCAAATGAAATGGCATCAAACACATGGAAACCATGTGTTTGATATCGTTTCACTCCAGCCATTATCAAGAGCACGTACTCCCCAATTAAGATGCCACCAACCTCCTGTGCTATTCATCTATCGCCTGAGTATTCCCACACGGAACCTGCATCATACGCAATATGTAAGTTACCATAAGGCATGGCTAAATTTAGCATGCCGTGAATGACAGCTTTGAAATGAAAGAATGCAACGTGTCGAACACAAACCGTTCCGTAACTTAGTCACCTTGACTATGTCGTTTATCAACTTTTCCACTTCAAATATTAGAGGCGAGTTTGCGAGACGAAAAATGTGCATAAAAACAAAAGAAATGATGGCGTTGTCAACGGCTTTCGTAGCATTTTTCTCTATGCACAGCATCTTCATCCTCTTTCATGTGGAACTAACCTCTGAGGTGGAAAATTGAAATTTTAACAGTACTTCTTTTCCTTTCTCGTCCCCTCTCTTGTTAATTCCTTGAGAGTTGTGTGCGCCCAATGACCAGACCTGTACTGGTTTCAAGAACAAAGAACCTCCCAAAATATGTAAAGAGGTCATTAACTATTTAAAAAGTGTGTAGAGTATAGGAATATAAGAGGATTGACATTGCCCTCATTTAGCTAAAACTGCCGCTGTCATTTAAGCTGAAAGTTACGATTTGGCAAAGACTGGGTGTGTATATTTGGCCCTAAAACAGCATGAGATTAAATGACCATTGTTATCCGTAATGTATAAGCTAGTCCTATGTCAGATACCCTGTGGACCAGTGGAGGCTGCTGAGGGGAGGACGGCTCATAATAATGGTTGGAATGGAGTCAATGGAATGGTGTCAAAGATGTGGTTTCCATGTGGTTGAAACCATTCCATTGACTCCATTCCAGCCATTATTTTGAGCCGTCCTCCACTCAGCAGCCTCCACTGCTGTGGACGGTATTCATGACAGCAGCTCTGGCTCTGTGGGGGGAGCAATAAATTAACCGCAGAGGTGGGCTTCACACCAGAGCAGAAACTCCAATTTATCATTCAATTGTAGTCCACTGCAAAATCTAGAAAAATCTAGGTACAAGCATGCATGTATCAAAGGATCCGTCCTGTGTACCTTAGCTCTGGGTTTAACACAATGGTCCCACTAAACGGGCATGAGCAGCTAACCTGGATTACAGACTCTCTCTGACAGATAGGTCACAGACTGGGAAGACGGATGGCTGTGTTTGCCCCGTAACATTGTCTAGATCCCAAATGGCACCCTATTCCCTAAATGCACTACTTCAGACCAGGGCCTATAGAGCTCTGGTCAAAATAGTGCACTGTACAGGGAATAGGGTGTCATTTGGGACACAGACATTGAGCAGACGAGTGCCACAAGCAACACTCCTATATTGGCATCAGGTAGATGCTACAGGTCCGTCAGAAAGAGTCCTGTGCAGTAGAGTACACTGTGGTACACAGAAAATACAAAAAAAATATGTTCTAATTGTCCCTACTGAACATGACCCTGCTTGGCACATCATTTTCTTCCCCCTGAAAGCGGTCACCCTTGTGGACACACAAAAACGATTACAGTAACTCGCCTGCCATTATGGCCTTGCTTTAGTCCGTGATGTGACTGCGGTATGTGTTTTTGTTTCTTAGAACGAAGGCAAGTTCCTGTCAATGTCATTGGATAGCAAAGTAATTTTTTCTGATTCTGAACGAGTGCTCGTCTTGTATCCTATCCTCTCTTCAATGAGCTGTAAAGGTCTGGCCTCCTGAGAAGTTGCCTTGTCCTTTCACGTTGACCACACTACGCTCTTCTCAAGACAGCTAAAATAAAATGCTTTCATGGTTTCTGCTAACCATGCTCTTACTCCTGGGGATTTAAAAACCTTAGTAAATAAGTAATTCCTTTATCACCCATCCTCCCACTCTGAGCGGCCTACCTTTTTATTCTGTTCCTTTGCATATTCTTGAAGCCTATATTATAGTGTTAAAATTAATTTGTATAATTTTAGTTATTAACAGGCAAAACAATAGCCCAACTCCCTACTAGGGTCGTCTGTGGAAAACAAACATCAATACTGCACAGCAAAGACGCCATCCAGGCAGCATGTGATGCCTCCAATACCTTTTCCACTGAAAATACAGGATTTTTCATGAATATACATTTCGGACAGAACTGAATGCATCCCCTTCAAACATTCTCTTTCACACAGAGAATAAATGTAGTATTGTGATGCAGCCACCCTTTAAAACATCTTAATATGGAAGTATTTTTGGGACAGATGGCTAGATTGTGCACTCAAACCACACCAAACTTTGTTTATGAGCTGTATGAACATCAAGCAATCCTCCCCGATGACCTAAATTAGTGAAAGGTCATTTGAAATGGTAAAGGGTGGTGGGTGGCATAGGATCAAATCTTGCGCAAAATCGTTAAGTTTGGATGCTGTCTACGCTCTTCTGGACAGAGGCAGAAAATGATCACCATTCTGGATGGCTATAATGAGCAGTGGACAATAGCAAAACATGCACAATGAGACAGCATATACATTGTAACCAACCACCCCCCCCACCCCCTCCCAGCCGCAGGTGCTCATTCCTTTCTTTTAATTACAGCCACAATGACAACATTTCTGCTCTCAGCAAGTAATGCTGTTAGAAAAAAAGCTCCATCATGAGTTTGTGTTAGTTCATGAGTGAGAATGACAGAATATGCAGTGATAGTGTAGCCCTACCACCATATTTGAAGACTGTCAAGTAATCTGGAAAATGCAATTTAATAATTGGTTGTTCCAGGTGGCAGTGCCTACTCGTTTAACAAGCAGAGTTTATAAACATAGGCGTGAGCCCCCAAGTTGTTGAACAGTGACAGATGGGTGGTTTGACTGGGGCCCACTATGTGGTTTAGTACAATAACAATTATTGTACTAACTATAAGATTTTTTTTTTTTTTTACATATTTTGTGCCATTGCTTTAAAATACCAATAACACAGCCAAGCATGTAAGGCAAGCTATTTGGGTCAACAGAGTGAGATTGTCCTCACATGTTACAATAGTAGGAAGACATTGTTTCATTTTTTTTATTAATACCTCTGCCCGTCCTCGACATATGGAATTCAAAATAAGATTTACAGCAGTTTTAAAACCTGTCCCAAGAACATTCAAACCAGAATCTATCATTTGTGCATTGACAAACATGCTTCATCCCCTTGTACGAACAGCTTGCAGACAACTTGGGAGGGATTTTATTAAAACAGATTAGAATTGCTCAAACCGTTGACCTTAATACCCAGGTCACCGAGGAGAGCAACCTTTTTAGGCAGGCAGGTCTCATGTTATTCTGGGCCTCTTGCCCCATATGGCATTTGCACTTCGGTATTCAATCAATCCTCTAGCCTTTTTGAGATGGGGCTCGTTAACCACTGTTTCACCGAGGACATTTGTGAATGTCAAAATTTGTGAAGCAGCTATGTTACCTCTCCAAAACGGTAGACATAACTGAGGGGATTGTTTCATATTTATCGGTTTTAGTTCTGAATAGAGCTATCATTTAGCTATGTGCTTATTTATTCAGATAATAAATAAATAAGTAAATAATAAATAAAATGTCATTCTAGCAGGCATCATGCCAAGTTAAATGAGTGCCAGGGGGAATGCAGAGCAATACTACGTGCACAATTTATATAAATATTTTTATATATATATATATATATATATTTTTTTTTTATATATATATATAAAACATATACATATATAAACATATATATATATAAAACAATATATAACTAAATAAAACTGTGCAGCATTGGCAGGGAGAATCACCTTGTTTGCTAATTGTGGTGGGATTAAAAGCAGACATTGCTATGACCAATCAGAAATGAAGCAGCGAGCAAGAGTGTGTGGGAGAGAATGAGACAGCCAGAGCGTGTGTCAGGGAGGGAGAGAGAGTGCAATAAATCTAGGACAAGCACTGCCTGCAGGGTGAGAGAGAGAAAATATGAGCAATAAAAGAGAGGGGAAGTAGGAGAGAAAGAGAAGGGACAAGGTAGCAAGAGAGAAGAAAGCTCACGCTGCCTCACAAAACACTGGTTCAATTGTGAGGTAGCAAATGGGGGATTTGAATTGAACATTTACTCTACTCATTGAGAGCAGCAGGAGGCCTGGCAGCCATTGTCTGAGCTGGGGGATTTCAGACGACTTCACTCCTCACCACAGGCTGAGTGCTAACTACTGTACCTGCCCATGGTGTCGACACACACACACTCTCCTGTAACCAACACCTCTACAGGTGAATTACTGGTGAGTACAATGTCTGAGGCACCTTGGATCAAGACCACCCATTAGAAGGTGGCTAGGGCTGAGCGATGTGGTGAAAATATATATTTTTCTAAATTTATGCTCCTAAATAATACATTTTCAAATGAATTCTAATTGGTTTTCCCTTCAGATGGTTTTATAGTTAACTAAAGTAGGAAAAAATGTACAGTGAAGTATCCCAATTTGTAGAACTTTTCATTCAATTCAGCAATGTATAAAAAAATATTGTTATAGACGGTATTGTAAAATTCCATACCGGTATGTGAATGCATACCGGTATACACGATATATCACCCAGCCCTAGCGGTAGCCAGTGAGCTGAAGGTTAGATCCATTCAACCTGTGTCATGTGATGTTATTAATCCATTTACCTGAGTCATAGCTCATGTCCATTTCTCAATAATAAAACATGAATGGAATAAGTCATCATAATCAGCAATTGACACACACCCACACCACATAAAAACAAAGTGTATAAAGTTAAGCGAGCTAGCACAGACAAGAGTCATTTTTGTGGCCTCAAATAAAGCATTTCAAGTCATCAGGTGATAGGTTGTCTTGCATCACTCCCCGTTGGAACAAGATGCTTCTTAAAGATGCACTATGCAGAAATCACTCTGCAATTTCCTGGTAGCTAAAATTCTAATAATTTGCCTAATTTGAGTTTGTGACAAAACAAGTAAGTATAGTGTAGAGAGTAATTACACCATCTAAACCACTGTGAAATATCTTTTACATTACCAAAAATATTAATGCAGCATGCAACAGTTTCAAGATTTGAAAGAGTTACAGTTCATAAAGGAAATGTCACATGACTGGGAATACAGATCTGCATCCGTTGGTCAAAGACAGATAATTAAAATAAAAATTTAAAAAGTAGGAGAGTGGATCAGAAAACCAGTTAGTATTTGATTGTGACCACCATTTGCCTCAAGCAGCGCAATAACTCCTTTGCATAGAGTTGATCTGGCTGTTGATTGTGGCCTGTAGAATGTTGTCCCACTCCTCAATGGCTTTGCGAAGCTGCTGGATATTGGCGGGAACTGGAACACACTGTTGTACGCGTCGATCCAGAGCATCCCAAACGTGCTCAATGGGTGACATGTCTGGTGAGCTTGCAGGCTACGTTTCCAGGAATTGTATACATATCCTTGCGACATGGGGCCGTGCATTATCATGCTGAAACATGAGGCGATTACCGCGGATGAATGGCATGACAATGGGCCTCAGGATCTCGTCACGGTATCTCTGTGAATTCAAAATTGCCATCAATAAAATGCAATTGTGTTCATTGTCTGGAGCTTATGTCTGCCCAACCCATAACCCCACCATGGGGCACTCTGTTCACAACATTGACATTAGCAAACCGCTCGCCCACACAACGCCTTACTCGCTGTCTGCCCGGTACAGTTGATATCGTAATTAATCCGTGAAGAGCACACTTCTCCAGCGTGCCAGTGGCCATTGAAGATGAGTATTTTCCCACTGAAGTCGGTTACGACGCCGAACAGGCAGGATGAGTACGCAGATGAGCTTCCCTGAGATGGTTTCTGACAGTTTGTGAAGAAACTCTTAAGTTGTGCAAACCCAGTTTCATCAGCTGTCCAGGTGGCTGGCCTCTGACGATCCCACAGGTGAAGAAGCCAGATATGGAGGTCCTGGGCTGGCGTGGTTACACGTGGTCTGACATTGTGAGGCAGGTTGGATACGCCAAATTCTCTAAAGCGACATTGAAGGCAGCTTATGGTAGAGAAATAAACATTAAATTCTCTGCCAACAGCTCTGGTGGACATCTACTGTACGCAGTCAGCATGCCAATCACATGCTCCCTCAAAACTTGAGACATCTGTAGCATTGTGTTGTGTGACAAAACTGCACATTTTAGAGGGGCCTTGTCCCCAGCACAAGCTGCACCTGTGTAATGATCATGGGATTTAATCAGTTTCATGATATGCCACACCCGTCAGGTGGATGGATTATCTTGGCGAAGGAGAAATGCTCACCAACAGGGAAGTAAACAAATTTGTGTAAAAAGCTTTTTGCCCAATTCAATTATAGATCCGCACGGTCATTTGTTGTCTGGCTACTTTGGGGATATGCTCATTATGTCCATAAAAGGTGAGGAATATATTCTGCAGTGATTATGATATAATATATTATGTACGATATATGTATGATGTATGTTTATAAATATAAGTCTACTTGAGAAATTTGTCATTGCAGTATTCAGACGTCAATGGAAAAGCTGAACTGTTGGTTCCACCGTTAAGCTACGCTTTGAATCGCATAGAGCAAAATAGTTGAAATAGCTTATCCATTTACTAGGCTAGTGTGAAGTGGGTCGAATTAAATGAGAGATGGGATGAATGGTAGGCTATCCTAACTTGTTGTAGGCCAATAAGCTATTTCGCAAGTATGAAAACATCACAGTCAGAAAGGTGAGGAATGTATTCTGCAATGATCATGGAAATGAAATAAATAATAGAAAATGTTTCTAATTGAGGCCTCAGATCTTCTGTATTGAATGTCTTATAAGGGTGCTCGGATGTGTAGTGCTCTCACCTCACTTTAACAAATGTAATATGCAAAATCGAAAAAAGGGGATTTTCAAAATACATGTTCCTAACTGTGGAAAAACTTAGTGTATTTGGCCATTATCATTCAGCTCTTATAGGAGTTAATGACAGATTCTGAGGGTGCTCATCCACTGAACAAGTGCTACTTAATTACAAATACTCACCTGATAAGGCAAGGAAATGTTAAGTCCTTGCGTGAGAGAAGAAAGTCAAGTTTGCAAAACTAGGCAACGACAAAAGATCACCCTCATTGGGAAGAAAGCCAACATTAACATATCAAATGGAGGGCACAGCAGCCAGTGAATTTCATTAAACTTTCACGACACACGGCAAAGTAATTAAAAAGCTACTGATTCAAGTTACTTTTACCATTCCAGACTCATGTCCCATACCCTCTAGCTACACAGAGTGCAAGCCATCTGATACCAGGGTTTAACGAATGACCAGGGCCGGTTTCCCAAAATCATCTTAAGTCCTTAAAATGCTTTTGGGGAACCGGGCCAAGGCCTTCTGTCACTTTCATATCTGTGATGACAGTGATGAAAGGGTGACATCGGCGTGGACGACAGTAACAAACTTTTTTTCAAACTCTGATCGCGTTTTGCTTGCTCAAGAGTAATTCAAGTGCTTACAAATGCGGCCTCTTGTATTGTGAATAGTACGCAGACACACAAATATGATACATTGATCTCACTGACCATCTAAACAATATTCAGTTCCAGCCAAGGCATCCCATGGATGAGATTGGAGGTTAGTCATAAGTCTGAAGTCATACCTAAACCAGTGTTTTACTGTGACAAAGAGACTATGCCGTTGGTACTAAAAACTTAGCCCCATCAAGAGTTCAACAGAGACGATTCAATCTGAAGGCATTAAACCTAGGTGCAGCAATTAACACAAATTAAATAAGCCTGTTGCCTAGTTTACCAGGTGCATCTATCAAGGTGTCTTTTGCGATGTTACAGAGACTGATCTGAATCTGTTTCATCTGTGGTATGACAGTGATAGAAAGCATAAATAAGCTACCAAATATGACTTGATATAATGAGGACTAATGAAAATCTCAGAAATGTTTTCAATAACTATTTTGGACCGTGAACGAAAGTGGCTGCTCTTACCTTGGCTTCCTCTTGACCAATAATTAGTTACGAATTCACAAACCCTTAATTTTCACATGGTCCTGTCCAACAGGCGTGTGTGTGAGAGTCGTTAGTGTCCACAGTCTAACCCAGATGAAAAGGCCTCGCACTCGCAGCAGTCACGGCATCAGTGATGCCTCTTGCCAGTGGTGAGAGAGAGAGCAAATCCCCATCTGGAAGCAGCAAACCCCTCTGCGGTTGACATTGCCATACATCAAATGAAAGCCGGAGCAGTCGCCGTGACAATAGGCAGGCCTCACAACTCCTGTCTAAAACGGATGCTCTTCAGATTAGCAGGCAGCTGTGAATTTTTGTAATTTTTAATTTTCAGATTTCACAGATCAAATCACTGATGGTTTGGATTCTTTCTTCAGACCGTGGGTTTACATTGTCTGCATTCCGAGAAATAACATGTAAGGTTTGAGTCAAGTTGATCCAGTTGAGTTTAGTGGAAAAAACCCTTCTAGATTCAGTAGGTCTAAGTAAGGAAATGCCATTTCCCAATTAATTGGAAGGGTCTACTGTACAGTATATTAAAAATGTGACTTCCATATTCCTGGAGGCAAATGTTGTTTCCCGAAGAGATAAATAGCCTTTAAAGCAGGTTGCGTTGTTGCAGACAAGTGAGATCGACTTCTGTTTCGAAGCTGTGACCATGGTAGGCGAAACAAATTATTCTGAATTGTTAATGAATACATAAACAAAAGGTCAGAGCCCATGGGCAGACAATTTCTCTCTCCCCTGCTGAGCAAGATGTGATTACGCTGATTCAATCCCATTAGGACCATGCATATTTGAAAAGTGAAATAGCTTGGTTGCCAGATTGGTCAATAACTTGAAAGTCCAATTTATTCACGTCAACATATATTAGCATTCTAAGGACTTCAAAGTGGGGCTTAGGCTAGTTAATGCCAAGATCTCATGTGCTATAATCAAACGGTAAGTGCTTACATAAACAAAAGCCATCCAAAGAAAGGTCACAGACCATGCACAAATGAGTAGATTTTTTGGCTCAATGTTTCACCATCAGGTTTCCTCTATCAAATGAAGAGAACGAAACATTTCAATGCACATTTGTTGCATGAAACGGCACTTGAACATTAGTTATATGAAAAGGCAATTGTGTCCGATGTCCATTCACTCATCGAATTACAAAGTGCACAACTACATGCCCTCAGGCTAAGAAGGAAATAGAGAGGGTAGAATACGTTCGACAAGCACATCTTATTCCAAAATCATTGGCCTTAATATGGAGTTGGTCTCCCCTTTGCTGCTATAACAGCCTCCACTCATCTTGGAAGGCTTTCCACTAGATGTTAGAATATTGCTGCGGGGACTTGCTTTCATTCAGCCACAAGCACATTAGTGTGGTCGAGCACTGACGTTGCATGATTAGGCCTGGCTCGCCGTTGGCGTTCCAATTCATCCCAAAGGTGTTCAACAGGGTTGAGCTCAGGGCTCTGTGCAGGCCAGTCAAGTTCTTCCACACTGACCTCAACAAACCATCTCTGTACAGACCTCGCTTTGTGCACGGGGGCATTGTCATGCTGAAACAGGAAAGGGACTTCCCCAAACTGTTGCCACAAAGTCGGAAGCACAGAATTGCCTAGAATGTCATTGTATGCTGTATCGTTAAGATTTCCCATCACTGGAACTAAGGAGCCTAAACCGAACCATGAAAACCAAACCCAGACCATTATTCCTCCTCAAACAAATTTTTAAAAGTTGGCACTTGCAATCGAGCAGGTAGCGTTCTCCTGGCATGCGCCATACCCAGATTCGTCGGTCGGACTGCCAGATTGTGAAGCGTGATTCATCACTCCAGAAAAAGCGGCTCCACTTCTCCAGAGTCCAATGGCGGCAAGCTTTACAGTACTCCAGCCAACGCTTTATGATCTTAGGTTTGTGTGCGGCTGCTTGGCTATTGAAATCCATTTCATCAAGCTCCAAACAGTTTGTGCTGACGTTGCTTCCAGAGACTGTTTGGAACTCAGTAGTGAGCGTTGCAACAGAGGAAAGACGATTTTTACTAGCTACGCGCTTCAGCACTCTGTGCCGTTGTTACTCTTAGACATTTCCACTTTACAATAGCAGTACTTGAATGACCGGGGCAGTACTAGCAGGGCAAAAATTTGACAAACTGACTTGTTGGAAAGGTGGCATCCTAAGACGGTGCAAGGTTGAAAGCTCATCAGTAATTATACTGCTAATGTTTATCTATGGAGATTACATGGCTGCGTGCTCTATTTGATAGACCGGTCAGCAACGAGTGTGGCTGAAATAGCCAAATCCACTATTTGAAGGGGTGTCAACATACTTGTGTGTACACACAGTACCTTCGGAAAGCATTCAAACCGCTTGACTTTATCCACATTTTGTTATGTTACAGCTTTATTCTAAAATTTATGAAATTGTTTTTTCCCCTCATCAATCTACACATAAAACCCCATAATGACAGAGCAAAAACAGGTTTTTAGAAATGCTTTCTACTTTGTTCAGTAATTTGTTGAAGCATCTTTGGCAGCAACTCAGCCTCAAGTCTTCATGGGTATGACGCTACAAGCTTCACACCTGTATTTGGGGAGTTTCTCTCATTCTTCTTAAGCTCTGTCAGGTTAGATGCGGAGCATTGCTGCACAGCTATTTTCAGGTCTCTCCAGCGATGTTCGATCGGGTTCAAGTCCCAGCTCTGGTTGGGCCACTCAAGGACATTCAGAGACTTGTCCCGAAGCCACTCCTGCATTGTCTTGGCTGTGTGCTTAGCGTTGTAGTCCTGTTGGACGGTGAACCGTTGCCCCAGGCTGAGGTCCTGAGTGCTCTGGAGCAGGTTTTCATCAAGGAACTCTCTACTTTGCTCCGTTCATCTTTACCTCGATCCAAGTCTCCCAGTCCCTGCAGTTGAAAAACATCCCCACAGCTTGATGCTGCCACCACCATGCTTCACTGTAGGGATGTTGCCAGGTTTCCTCCAGACATGACGCTTAGCATTCATGCCAAAGAGTTCAGTCTTGGTTTCATCAGACCAGACAATCTTGTTTCTTATGGTCTGAGAGTCTGTGCCTTTTGGCAAACTCCAAGCGGCCTGTCATGTGCCTTTTACTGAGGAGTGGCTTCCGTCTGGCCACTAACATAAACAACTGAATGGTGGAGTGATGCAGGAGATGCTTGTCCTTCTGGAAGACTCTCCTATCTCCACAGAGGAACTTTAGAGCTCTGTCAGAGTGACCATCAGGTTCTTGGTCACCTCCCTGACCAAGGCCCTTCTCCCCCAATTGCTCAGTTTAGCCGGATGGCCCGCTCTAGTAAGAGTCTTGGTGGTTCCAAACTAATTCCATTTAAGAATGATGGAGGCCACTGTGTTCTTGGGCGCCTTCAATGCTGTTGACATTTTTTTCCCCAGATCTGTGCCTCAACACAATCCTGTCTCAGAGCTCTATGGACAATTTGACCTCATAACTTGGTTTTTGCTCTGACATGCACTGTCAACTGTGGGGCCTTATTTAGACAGGTGTGTGCTCTTCTAAATCATGTCCAATCAATTGAATTTACCACAGGTGTACTCCAATCAAGTTGTAGAAACATCAAGGATGGGGTATTGTGTGTAGATTGCTGAGGAAAATGTTTTATTTTATCCGTTTTAGAATAAGGCTGTAACATAAGAAAATGTGGAAAAAGTAAAAGGGGTCTGAATGGTTTCCGAAGGCACTGTATAGTGTAAATAAGCAGCTTGGCTTTGTTTTGATACTGCTCCTCGTGGCTGTAAGAGCAGTGGATTGTGGGATGAAAGATCCTCCATAGCACTGCTTCAAAGAAAAACGTGTGTATTTATGCATGTGTAGGCCTGTGTGCGTGTTCGCGCATGCCTGTTGGTGAGCTCGAAGGGGGTTCATGAAAAATGTGTCCTTCCAGGGCGTGGGATATGTGATTTAATGTCATTCTGAGTCCGACGCATGTTGCTCTTCTAGTTGCCCCATAGAGTTTGATTTCCCAGGGGTGAGTACTTATTTCAGGGATTTGGAGCTCTCATCTTTCATTTGGAAACACGCTTGTCTCGGGTTAATCCGTTTCTACCGGCCGAGTGTCAGACTCCACATCTTTACTCAACAATAAAAATGGCTCATAATGTGGCCTGTCCGTCCCAGAAATCTATTTTTTGGTCAGGTAGTCCATCTTAGAGTACAGACGCCATACTCCCAAATGGCCGGGGAACTGCAGGCTATAGCAGTGCCAATCAGTCATTCCCGGTCTGTGCAGACATTATAAACATCTCCCCAAAAGCACGTGAGAGGGGAACTACATTTTGACTTTGATGTTCGTTATTATGATGTATTGTGGATTATGAGTGTTTGAGTCTGAACAGACAACACATGGCCAGAGTGCAGTTATTTTGGTACAGGAGACAAGTTGCCTCCTGCCAGAACTGCACACATCACAGATGGACACTGTTACAGCCTCCTCGTGCAGTGTTTTGGAGCATGTTGTGGACCAGACAGCAGACTTTGACACCTCAAGATTAAATAAACAAACACCAAAAAGTTAGAGGGAGATGCATCTTTAATATGGGACAACTGGTGTGTATTCGTTGAGAACACAATCTTTGTTGAGATAAGACTCATCCAAACCAGCAGTAGTTTTCGTAACACCACCCACCCACTATTGCCGCAACCCTAGATTTAAAGCTGAACATACGCTTCCTGTGGAGATGACGTTTATATTGAATCTCTCAAAAGATGCAATACTTTTTTGGAGGGGAAAGTCAGTTCCCTAGACAGCCATTCCAGATCTGACTGCTTTTTCAAGTGCATGCGATATGGTAGACTGAGAAAAATGTTAACCCAGGATTCTGATTTACTGACAATACTGGTACATATTAATGTTAAGGCATCTCTCCTGTTAAGACGCTTGGATCCCATCTTTGAAAGGGTGGTTCCCATTGTTTTTCATTATTCCAGAGGTGACATTGGAAATCCCTACCATCTCAGTGTCAAGCAGGGGGTAATTTTAAACAGCTAGGCTGACTATCTGTGAGGAGCATTAATTCAACTTGGTCTGATCCACAGAAATATCATGGACTCCAAGGTACCTATTCAGCTATTTTCATTTGCTAGAGATGTCCACCAGCATAATGCCAGAGCCAGAGATTAATATTTACGGTTTTAAATTCATATTTGGTAAGAACACATTTTTATATACAGGCGCTGTTGAGTGGAACAAACTACCATAGCAACTAAAAGCAATACCAACCATAACCACTTAAAAATATATAAAAAGCTGGCTATTACAGTGCCTTCGGAAAGTCTTCAGACCTCGTGACTTTTTTCAAATCTTGTTATGTTACAACCTTATTCTAAAATTGATTGAATAGATTGAGGAGAAAAAAAAAACACATACACAACAAACACCCCATAGTGACAAAGTATTAACCAGCAGCATACCACCCTGCATCCCACTGCTGGCTTGCTTCTGAAGCTAAGCAGGGTTGGTCCTGGTTGGTTCCTGGATGGGAGACCAGATGCTGCTGGAAGTGATGTTGGAGGGCCAGTAGGAGGCACTCTTTCAAGGTCCAAAACTATTCCAATGCCCCAGAACAGTGATTGGGGACACTGCTCTGTGTAGGGGGATGTTAAACAGGTGTCCTGACTTTGAGGTCATTAAATTCCCAATCTGGCCACCTAATCATCCCCAGCTTACAATTGACTCATTCATCCCCTGTAACTATTCCCCAGGTTGTTGCTGTAAATGAGAATCTTTTCTCAGTCAACTTACCTGGTAAAATACATTTAAAAAAGCTTAGAATTATTAACATAAGTATTCAGACCCTTTAATAAGTACTTTGTTGCAGCAATAACAGCATTGATTCTTATTGGGTATGACTCTACAAGCTTGGCACACCTGTATTTGGGCAGTTTCTGGCTGGGCCACTCAAGGACATTCAGACACTTGAACTGAAGCCGCTTAGGGTTGTTATCTTGTTGGAGCAGGTTTCATCAAGGATCTCTCTCTTCTTTGCTCCATTCATCTTTCCTGTGTGTATGTGCGCATACACATACATACTACCATTAGAACGTTTGGGTTCACTTAGAAATGTCCTTGGTTTTGAAATATATATTTTTTTGTCTGTTAAAATAATATTAAATTGATCAGAAATACAGTGTAGATATTGTTAATGTTGTAAATGACTACAGTAGCTGGAAACGGTAGACTTAAAAACTGTTAAAGATAGGGCAGAATACTGCCCCCTTTGGAGGAATTGCGTGCCCATAGTAAACAGGAAAAAAATCTGTCAAAAATTGCTAATATATGCATATAATAATTATTATGGAATAGAAAACACTCTAAAGCTTCTAAAACCGTTAAAATTATGTCTGTATGTAAAGCAGAACTCTCAGGGCAGCCATTCTCCCAAACTCTCTCGTCATCAGAAAAGTTGGGCTAACTTTGACGTCATCGCCCCCACCCTTCCCAACCAGCTACGGATCTGGGAACAGTTTCTCT
Source organism: Oncorhynchus tshawytscha (assembly GCF_018296145.1). Lineage (NCBI taxonomy): Eukaryota > Metazoa > Chordata > Actinopteri > Salmoniformes > Salmonidae > Oncorhynchus > Oncorhynchus tshawytscha. Next base: position 34,604,251 of record NC_056458.1, read on the forward strand.
CTCTTCAGCGCGATGTCTCCTTTCAATGGGGCGTTTCATCGTGAGAATCACGCGCTCCCTCGCCCTTTGGCGGGCTAAAACCTCCGGGTCACGCGAAAATACATGTACTCTCTTGCGCGCGTCACGTCTGGAGCTCTCTTTGTTCCAGGTTTCACCAAACGATGTCAGTTTATCTGTTCGAGCTGATAATTGTTTTGCACGTTTAAAACATCCTAAAGCTTGATTCTGCACTTAGTTTGACCAGTTTAGTCGACATATAATATGTAATTTTGAAGTTCTGATGCGCATCCACTAGAATTCTGACATAAATATGTGCTGTTTTCGCCGTAAAACATTTTAGAAATCTGACTTGCTGGCTAGATGAACAAGGTGTTTATCTTTCATTTGAGCTATTGGACTTGTTAATGTGTGGAGGTTAAATATTTCTAAGAATATTTTTGCATTCCGTGCACCACCGTTCCAGCTGAACGTGGGAGGGGTACCCTATCCCGTCAACAGGTTAATGGAATATCTACATAGGTCCATTATCAGCAACCATCACTTTTGTGTTCCTATGTCACGTTGTGTTAGCTAATCCAAGTTTATCATTTTAAAAAGATAATTGATAATTCGAAAACCCTTTTGAAATTATGTTAGCACAGCTGAAAACTGTTGGTCTGATTTATTGCCTCTTTAAACTGTCCTTTAGACTAGTTGAGTATCTGGAGCATCAGCATTTGTGGGTTCGATCACAAGCTCAAAATGGCCAGAAACAAAGACCTTTCTTCTGAAACTTGTCAGTCTATTCTTTTTCTGAGAAATGAAGGCTATTCCATGTGTGAAATTGCCAAGAAACGGAAGATCTCGTGCAACGCTGTGTACTACTCCCTTCACAGAACAGTGCAAACTGGCCCTAACGAGAAAAGAAAGAGTGGGAGGCCCCGGTGCACAACTGAGCAAGAGGACAAGTACATTAGTGTCTACTCTGAGAAACCGATGCCTCACAAGTCCTCAACTGACAACTTGATTAAATAGTACCCGCAAAACACCAGTCTCAACATCAACAGTGAAGAGGCGACTCCGAGATGCTGGCCTTCTAGGCAGAGGTTGCAAAGAAAAAGCCATCTCTGACTGGCCAATAAAAATAAAAGTTTAAGATGGGCAAAATAACAGACACTGGACAGAGGAAGATTGGAACAAAGTGTTATAGACAGAAAAATCTAAGTTTGAGGTGTTCGGATTGCAAAGAACATACGTGACACGCAGAAAAAATGAAAAATGCTGGAGAAGTGCTTGACGTCATCTGTCAAGCATAGTGGAGGTAATGTGATGGTCTGTGGACGGTGCTTAATTGGAGCCAATTTCCTCTTACAACAGGACAAAGACACAAAGCACAGCTCCAAACTATGCAATAACTGTTTTGGGAAGAAGCAGTCAGCTGGTATTCTGTCTATAATGGAATGGCCAGCACAGTCACAGGATCTCAACCCTATTGAGCTTTTGTGGGAGCATCATGACCATTTGGTCCCCATCAAGCCAATCTAATTTGTGGGGGGTGCTTCAGGAAGCATAGGGTAAAATCTCTTCAGATTACCTCAACAAATTGACAACTATAATGCCAAATGTCTGCAAGGCTGTAATTGCTGCAAATTGAGGATTTTTTGACCAAAGCAAAGTTTGAAGGACAATTATATTTTCAATTAAAAGTATTTATTTATAACCTTGTCAACATTTCCCATTAATTTTGCAACTCATTTCATGTATGTTTTCATGGAAAACAAGGACATTTCTAAGTGTAAATATTTGTATGAACATAACGAGATTCAACAACTGAGACAAACTGAACAAGTTCCACAGACATGTGACTAACAGAAATGGAATAATGTGTCCCTGAACAAAGGTGGGGGAGGTCAAAATCAAAAGTAACAGTCAATGCAGCTGTTGGCCATACCAGAAACTAAGTACTGCAGTGCATCTCCTCCTCATGGAATGCACCAGATTTGCCAGTTCCAACAAGGCACCTGCAAGTTCCCAAACATTTCCTCCGATCCCAGACGTGCTCAATGAGATTGAGATCCGGGCTCTTCGCTGGCCATGGCAGAACACTGACATTCCTGTCTTGCAGGAAATCACACACAGAACGAGCAGTATGGCTGATGGCATTGTCATGCTGGAGGGTCATGTCAGGATGAGCCTGCAGGAAGGGTACCACGAGGGAGAATGTCTTCCCTGTAACACACAGCTTTGAGATTGCAGGCATTGACAACAAGCTCAGTCCGATGATGCTGACACACACTGCCCCAGACCATGACAGATCCACCTCCAATTCAATCCCGCACCAGAGTACGGGCCTCGGTGTAAAGCTCATTCCTTCGGCGATAAACGCGAATCCGACCATCACCCCTGGTGAGACAAAACAGCGACTCGTCAGTGAAGAGCACTTTTTACCAGTCCCGTATGGTCCAGCGACGGTGGGTTTGTGCCCATAGGTGACGTTGTTGCCAATGATGTCTGGTGAGTACCTGACTTACAACAGGCCTACAAGCCCTCACTCCAGCCTCTCTCAGCCTATTGCAGACAGTCTGAGCAGTGATGGAGGGATTGTGCATTCCTGGTGTAACTCAGGCAGTTGTTGCCATCCTGAACCTGTCCCACAGGTGTGGGTGTTTTTCAGTAGAAAGGCCTCTTTAGTGTCCCAAGTTTGCATACCTGTGACCTTAATTGCCTACCGCCCATAAGATGTTAGTGTCTTAATGACCATTCCACAGGTGCATGTTCATTAATTGTTTATGGTTCATTGAACAATCATGGGAAACCGTGTTTAAACCCTTTACAATGAAGATCTGAAGTCATTCGGATTTTTCCAAATTATCTTTGAAAGACTGGGTCCTGACAAAGGGACTTTTATTTGCTGCGTTTATCTATACAGCTGAAGTCAGCGATTACATACACTTAGATTGGAGTCATTAAAACTTGTTTTTCCAAGGACTCCACAAAAATCTTGTTGACAAACTATAGTTTTGGCAAGTTGGTTAGGACATCTACTTTGTGTATGAGACAAGTAATTTTTCCAACAATTGTTGACAGACAGATTATTTGACTTTATCATAATTCCAGTGGGTCAGAAGTTTACATATACTAAATTGACTGTGCCTTTAAACAGCATGGAAAATTCCAGAAAATGTTATGGCTTTAGAAGCTTCTGATAGGCTAATTGACATAATTTGAGTCAATTGGAGGTGTACCTGTGGATGTATTTCAAGGCCTACCTTCAAACGCAGTGCCTCTTTGCTTGACATCATGGGAAAATCAAAAGAAAATCAGCCAAGACTTCAGAAAAAAATTAAGACCTCCACAAGTCTGGTTCATCCTTGGGAACAATTTTCAAACGCCTGAAGGTACAACGTTCATCTGTACAAACAATAGTACGCAAGTATAAACACCATGGGACCATGTAGCAGTCATACCGCTCAGGAATGAGACGCGTTCTGTCTCCTAGAGATGAATGGACTTTGGTGTGAAAATTCCAAATCAATCTCAGAACAACAGCAAAGGACCTTGTGAAGATGCTGGAGGAAACAGGTACAAAAGTATCTATATCCACAGTAAAACAAGTCCTATATCGACATAACCTGAAAGGCCGCTCTGCAAGGAAGAAGCCACTGCTACAAACACGCAATTTTAAAAAACTGACTACGGTTTGCAACTGCACATGGGGACTAAGATCATACCTTTTGGAGATGTTCTCTGGTCTGGTGAAACAAAAATAGAACTGTTTGGCCATAATGTCCATCGTTAAGTTTGGAGGAAAAAGAGGGATGCTTGCAAGCCGAAGAACACCATCCAAACAGAAGCGCGGGGGTGGCAGCGTCATGTTGTGGGGGTACTTTGCTGCAGGAGGGACTGGTGCACTTCACAAAATAGATGGCTTCATGGGGAGGAAAATTATGTGAATATATTGAAGCAACATCTCAAAACATCAGTCAGGAAGTTAAAGCTTGGTCGCAAATGGGTCTTCCAAATAGACAATGACCCCACACATACTTCCAAAGTCGTGGCAAAAATGGCTTAAGAACAACAAAGTCAAGGTTCTGGAGTGGCCATCGCAAAGCCCTGACCTCAATCCCATAGAATATTTGTGGGCAGAACTGAAAAAGTGTGTGCGAGCAAGGAGACCTACAAACCTGACTCAGTTGCACCAGCTCTATCACGAGGAATGGACTGAAATTCAACCAACTTATTGTGGGAAGCTTGTGGAAGGCTACCTTAAAACCTGTTGTGACTAGGGGGCAGTATTTTCATTTTTGGAAAAAAAAAACGTTCCCGTACTAAACGGGATATTTTGTCAGGACAAGATGCTAGAATATGCATATAATTGACAGCTTAGGATATAAAACACTCTAAAGTTTCCAAAACTGTAAAAATATTGTCTGTGAGTATAACAGAAAAATCCAATCCGGAAGTGCCCCAGGTTTTGAAAGCGCTGCGTTCCAATGAGTCCCTATTGAGCAGTGAATGGGCTATCAATCAGATTACCCTTTCTCCGTATTCCACAGCATTGTGACGTAGTTTTACACATTTATGTTGAAGAATACCCGTAAGCGGCTACATTGCGCAAGTGGTCACCTGATGCTGCCACAGAGATTCTCGCGTAAAATACAGGAGGTAGCCATTACTCCAATCGGTCCTACTGAAAAACTAATTGTCCCGATGGATATGTTACCGAATAGATATTTGAAAAACACCTTGAGGATTGATTATAAACAACGTTTGCCATATTTCTGTCGATATTATGGAGCTAATTTGGAATATTTTTCGCCGTTTTCGTGACTGCAATTTCCAGGTGATTTCTCAGCCAAATGTGAAGAACAAACGGCGCTATTTCGCCTACAAAAATAATATTTTTGGAAAAAAAGGAACATTTGCTATCTAACTGGGAATCTCGTGAGTGAAAACATCCAAAGCTCAAAAGGTAAACAATTTAATTTGATTGCTTTTCTGATTTCCGTGACCAAGTTACCTGCTACTAGCTGGACAAAATGCTATGCTAGGCTATCGATAAACTTACACAAATGCTTGTCTAGCTTTGGCTGTAAAGCATATTTTGAAAATCTGAGATGACAGGGTGATTAACAAAAGGCTAAGCTGTGTCTCAATATATTTCATTTGTGATTTTCAAGAATAGGAATATTTTCTAGGGATATTTATGTCCGTTGCGTTATGCTAATTAGTGTCAGGCGATGATTACGCTCCCGCATGCGGGATGGGGAGTCAGAGGTTAAACGTATGACCCAAGTTTAACAATTTAAAGGCAATGCCACCAAATACACTCAATTAGTATGTAAACTTCCGACTTCAACTGTATATACACACACACACAGTCAAAGGTTTGGACACAGCTACTCATTCCAGGGTTTCTCTTTATTTGTATTATTTTCTACATTGTAGAATAATAGTACAGACATCAAAACTAGGAAAAAGATATGAATCATGTAGTAGCCAAAAAAGTGTTAAATCTCAGAATAAGGCTTTAAACATAATGTGGAAAAAGTCAAGGGGTCTGAATACTTTCCGAACGCACTGTATATTAGTACATACACATACAGTATACATAAGATTATTTTTTTCTGACAAATCAAAACCAATCAAATCAGAGAAAGATGGAATACCTACGTAAGTCTGACTATAGGCCAACATAAAAGTAATGTGGTAACAGCTCTACAAAACCAACTTAAAACTTCTTATGGCTGAAATCCCGCTACCGGGATCGATATGACAACAGCCAGTGAAAGTGCAGGACGCCAAATTCAAAAAACAGAAATCTCATAATTAAAATTCCTCATACATACAAGTATTTTACACTATTTTAAAGATAAATGTGTTGTTAATCCCAACACAGTGTCCGATTTCAAAAAGGCTTTAAAACAATGTATAGAATCAATCTTTAGGATGTTTTTAACAGAAATCTTCAATAATATTCCAACCAGAGAATTCATTTGTCTTTAGAATTGCAATGGAACGCAGGTCGCTCTCATGTGAGTGTGCATGATCAGCTCATGCCACTCTGGCAGACACCTGACTCAATCAGCTCTCATTCCCCCTCCTTCACAGTAGAAGCATCAAACATGGTTCTAAAAACTGTTGACATCTAGTGGAAGCCTTAGGAACTGCAATATGACCCCATAGACACTGTATATTCGATAGGCAATGACTTGGAAAAACTACAAACCTCTGATTTCCCACTTCCTGGTTAGATTTTGTCTCAGGTTTTTGCCTGCCGTATGAGTTCTGTTATACTCCCAGACATCACTCAAACAGTTTTAGAAACTTCAGAGTGTTTTCTATCCAAATCTACTAATAATATGCATATATTAGCAACTGGGTTGAGTAGCAGACAGTTTACTCTGGGTACCTTATTCATCCAAGCTACTCAATACTGCCCCCAGCCATAAGAAGTTAAGATATGAGGTTTAAGGTAGCTTTAACATCTGAGAAAAACCTTTAAAAATACTTTATGAAGCCAAGGAGTGTTCTTTTCCCCAAGGTTCTCAATTCCAGGCTTTTCCAGGCGCAGCCTCTGAGACTTGGAGGGGGCGGGGGGGGCTATTCATTTATGAACAAATTCAGTTTGCTGTTGCCAAGACGAGCATCTCTTGCTCACCCTGCCATGCAGCTACTTAATTTATGGTGCCACAACCCTATCCCGGCGCCTCGAAACTCTAATCCCAGAGTTAGTTAAGGACACTGGAGTGGAGAAATTTAATTGCAATTGACCAAATTAAAAACATTTTGGAGACGGGCACAAAAAAACACTTACGGGCACACAATTCTTGGCAGTCCTCTACCCACCTGCCACATTTGCATCAACATGTTTGTACACATGGTCAGATACAAAGTAAGCAGGAACTAATTTGATTACTTAGAAATGTCCTTTGTTGTTGTGGATTGAACTGAATACATGCTAAAACAGGATGTTCAAAGGACCCAAAATCAAGGTCTCTAATGTATCCTCTGATCAATTCCATTCTCAGAGTCTATACCCTTTTTCCTCATCCCTCGTCAACTTCTTAGAAAGGCACTGAAATTGTTACGAAAATGTGAAAAAGCCATTGAGACGCCGACCAATGAAACACTCATTGAAACAGGATTCACTGATTACAAGACTTCCACACAAGAGTTCAACGCAAGCTGAAAGCTAAACACATGCGTGCATTGTTGTGATTCAGATTAGCAAATGTGACAACATTTTCACCCAGCTTTACATAGGGGACATTATCCCCTGTAAGCTTTGCTTTGACACATGTACATTTGTAGACATGGATAATATAAAATCAGAATACGGACGCACAGCTATGGTATAAAGAGTATAGTACACACTCCGAGGCTGATCTAACTACTGCAAGCATACAAATTTAGACCCACTCTTACTCCACTAAGGAAGTGTCTATAAACTTTGGGAAAGTAAGAAGGCATTAAGTGGTAGTTTTAAGAGTGCAGTAGACATCAAGCACCGGCAAATCTTGCCTTTTCATCTCATTTAAATGCTCACCTCACAAGTTCAGCCTCAGACAGCGCAACCCTTTAAATCATGCAAAACTATTAAATTCAGTAAAGCGCATAGGCTGCATTTAAGTTGATATTGCCAATCAAATTTCTGGAATTGTCTCTAAAGCATTATGTCTCATGTGTGACATATGTGATGACTAGGAGTTACAAAATGCAGTGAGGATACACAAGCTGACATGGTGAAAAAGAAATCTGTCGATATGCTATTGAGCAAGGCACTTAACCCTAATTTGCTCCAGGGGTGCCATACTACTATTGCTGACCCTGTAAAACACATTTCACTGCACCTATCCAGTGTATGTAACAATATTTATTTGTATTTAATGTTTACTATCCTGTCTAGAAATGTAGTGAAATAAATACCTTCCACCTACTAATTTCATTGTCGGACACAAGGTCACATTTAAAAACTCCTTAGATGTAAAGTCCCCTTTTTTGAGGACCTGCGTGGTTCTGGTACCGGTTCCGACTGCCAATTTCACTTGTAAATCGATGTGGACACCATCGAAATGGCTTGCATTGAGCGGTAGCCCTGATTCTTACAGACACAGGAGTATGTCTCTTCTGCCTCTGAAGCAGGATGGGAAATCTGACACCACTTGAAGCTGGGATCTCCCTCCTACCATTTAATTAGCACAGCCACTAACAATGCATATGCCTAAAACCCTTACATCGTAACACAGCAGTAGAGAGTTGTTTCGCCGCTGTAGCACATTGAGAATCCTGGCTATAAATCAATCTAAAAATTGCATAGATTTTAAACCAAAACACTTTCTTTCCATTTGTCATAGACGGACAAGATTAATATGAGATTAAAAGGAGAGTTCCTAAAGAGTTCAGGATGCCAAGCTAGAGCTCTGAGACGTTCACAACGATGTGGCAGATGTTTGGATCGAGGGAGACCTACAAAATAACACCAAATATACAAATATGAATTTTACAGTAAAGCTGAAAGTATGCTGCATTACTAGTTATTGTTTATGGCCAACTCATGATAAATAATTACTTTGGGGAATTTCGTAGATTACATTTAGTTACATTTAAGAGGTTTTTAAATCAAAAGATGATTTGATTCTGCAGTGCCTTCAGAATGTATTCACACCCCCTAACTTTTTCCACATTTTGTTGTGTTTTGACAACGATCTACACAAAATACTCTAATGCCAAAGTGGAAAACTAATTTTAACATTTATTTAAAAAAAAAAAAATTGGTATGCTACTCCAGTGTAGATTTGGCCTTGTGTTTTAGATTATTGTCCTGTTGAAATGTGAATTCATCTCCCAGTGTCTGGCGGAAATCAGACTGAACAAGGTTTTCCTCTAGGATTTTGCCTGTGCTTAGCTCTATTCCTTTTATTTTTGAACTCCTGAAAAACTCCCGTCCTTAACGATTACAAGCATACCCATAACATGATGCAGCCACCTGTCATGTTCGTCGTATGAATGAGACCAAGGTGCAGCGTGGTACTGGAGACCAGGAGCGCTGAGCCGGCACTATCCGTCCTGGCTTTGGCTTGATGCCCTTTCTAGCCCGGCAAATGCGAGGAGCTGGAATAGAGCGCACCCGGCTATGAATGCGAACTGGAGACAATGTGCGCATCACTGCATAACATCGTGTCTGACCAGTCACACGCTCCCCACGGTAAGCACGAGGAGTTCTCCAACCTGACTCAGCCAATCTCCCGGTGTGCCACCCAATTTTTTTTTATTGGGGCTGCCTCTCGTGCTTGCCTCGTTTGTATTTCTCCTCGTAATTTCGCCATTCCGCTTTCGCTGCCTCTATTTCTTCCTTCGGAAGGCGATACTCCCCCGCCTGCGTCCAGAGTCCTGCTCCATCCAGAATCTCTTCCCATGTCCATTCCTCCTAAACACGCTGCTTGGTCCTTTTGTGGTGGGTTCTTCTGTCACGTTTGTCGTACGATTGAGACCAAGGCGCAGCGTGGTATGCGTACATTCTTCTTTTATTAAAGAAAGAACACTGAACAAACTAACAAAACAAACCGTGAAGCTAATATGAATGAATAGTGCAGACAGGCAACTAAACATAGAACAAGATCCCACGAAACACAAAAGGGAAATGGCTACCTAAATATGATCCCCAATCAGAGGCAACGATAAACAGCTCTCTGTGATTGAGAACCATATCAGGCCAACATAGAAATACAAAATCCCTAGACCTACAAAAACCCTAGACAATACAAAAACTAGCATACCCACCCTAGTCACACCCTGACCTAACCAAAATAAAGAAAACAGATAAAAGGTCAGGGCGTGACACGACCACTATGCTTGAAAGTATGGAGAGTGGTACTCAGTAATGTGTTGCATTTGATTTGCCACAAACACTATACAGGACAAAAAGTTAATTGCTACAATGTGGATCCATCCTCAGTTCTATCACAGGCATTAAAGAAAATGTTTTAAAGTCACCATTGGCCTCATTGTGAAATGCCTGAGCTGTTTCCTTCCTTTCCGGCAACTGAGTTAGGAATGTTGCCTGTATCTTTGTAGTGACTGAGTGTATTGATACACCATCCAAAGTGTAATTAATAACTTCACCATGCTCCCAATGGATATTCAATGTCTGCTTTTTAACCCATCTACCAATTTGTGCTCTTCTTTGCGAGGCATTGGAAAACCTCCCTGGTCTTTCTGGCTGAATCGGTGTTTGAAATTTACTGCTCAACTGAGGGACCTTACAGATAAGTGTATGTGTGGGGTACAGAGAAGAGGTTGTCATTCAAAGTCATGTTAAACACAATTGCGGAGTGAGTCTACGCAAATTGTGCAAATGTTTACTCCTGAACTTATTTAGGCTTGAAAAACAAAGGGGTTGAATACTTAGACTCAATACATTTCAGCTTTTCATTTCTTATTAAATTGTCAAATATAATTTCATTTTGACAGAGCTATTGCATGTAAGCCAGTGACCACAAAAAACATCACAATTTAATCAATTTTAAATTCAGATTAATAACAATGTGGAAAAGGTCAAGGGGTGGGAATACTTTCTGAAAACACTTTAAATGCATTAGAACTCCTCACGTTTATCTTTAGAGGAATGCTTTAAGGATCGTGAATCATGCTGAGATTACATTGGCACCCTAAGCCCAGGTCGTCTTCTCCTCAGAGCCATAAGGCGATTCGATTGGGAGGATGATATCAAAGCAGTCTTATCCACCCACTATTATCCTGCAGAGTTGACCCAAGCCCATTGAAATACTCAGAGTGCAAGCCTTTCCAATCTCCCATGTTAATGAGAAGAGGCTTACTGTGGGTGGTGAACTCAGCACAACCCAGAAAGGCCCACTGCAGTACAGCAGAGAAAACAAAACTCCCTGCTGAAAGTAATACAAACAAATAAGAGCTAGCTACTGTGGGGGGATAGCCGGTCGGTTGCCAGAGTGGAGCATGGGTAATGTATGTGTGACTTCTTCCAGATTTGTCGCATTGAGATATGGGGGAGGGAGGGGGTATATACAGCTTGAAATGCTGGAGGGCAAAAATCTGGCCATATTTCTTCAACTTCCACTGCACTGAGTGCAGACCAATCTTTCATGTAAAGGGACACCGTCCACAGGGTGATTGATGTTGATATGGAACTTGGGAGATGGGTGACTTTAGGACCTTGGTCCCAGATAGTTTGTGGTTTTGTTCGGATGTACTGGGAGAGAGTGAAGATCCAGATCTCTATACAAAATAAATAGACAAAATGGTGCAGTTAACAGAAACCCTGAATCAGGGTTGCTGAAATTTTATGAAACTTGCTCCTTTGAAGTCATTGGATAATGATAAGTTTACACTAAATAGAGGTTAGATGATTTTACAATTTAATCCGTTTGTGTTTCACTCCAGTAGTCTTAATTATTGCCCTTACACATTTCACAGCCTTACAAAAACAGACATTTCTAATATTCTCTTATTTATCCTGGGGCGAAAGCCCAATTATTTCCCCTCTTTTTACCCAAAATAAGCATTTATTTTGTCAAGATGATTATCCCAATGATCTTGAGGGTATAGTGTGGTTGAGCAAAACTGGTGCAGGAAATTAAGGTTACAGTCTTAGAAGACAGATATCCATTATTCTCTTACTGTAAAATTATCTGCCAGCAGCACTCGTCTCTTTGTATGCCCAATTATAGAAATACGACTAGTACTTCATTTTTCAGCATATGCTGTATCATCCTTGATTTCATTTGAAATTCTTGAAAGCAGTTAATACATGGTTAGACTATGACTAAATAGTGAATAGTGTTGCACGGTATGCTGAACCTGGGTACTTTCCCGATACTAAAACTTGAAAAATGTTACTTGATTACTATTTTTTGGAGTTCTTCTTTCAAAATGTGTCTCACATTGTATACTGATTGAGAGGATCAAGTCTTGATATGTATTGTGGTGCTATACAGAGCTCATCTGGAAACCTTGGTCTCAGCATGGACTGTCAAAATAAAAGGTAAAGAAAATAAATACACATGGTATACACAGTCTAATGAAATGCTTACTTTAGGTTCCCTCGACAATGCAATAAGAATAAACTAAGAATACGAACAAAGTAAATGGCTCAGTAGAATAGAAGCAGGTCCGCGCATGCTTTGAGTACACGTCCTGCTAATCCTTCTGGCCCCGCGGCTTTGTGAAATTTGATCTGTTTAAAAGGTCTTGCTCACGTTGGCTACCGAGAGCGTTAACACACAGTCGTCCAGAACAGCTGGTGCACTCATACATGCTTCAGTGTTGCTTGCCTCGAAACGAACGTTGAAGGTATTTAGCTCGTCTGGTAGGCTCGCATCACTGGGCAGCTTGCGTCTGGGTTTATCTTTGTAGTTCGTAATAGTTTAAGCTCTGCCATATCCGACGAGAGTCAGAGCCAGTGTAGTTATGCCTTATGCAGCGTGACATCTTCACAGAGTTGATCAGGCTGTTGATTGTGGCCTGTGGAATGTTGTCCCACTCCTCTTTAATGGCTGTGCAAAGTTGTTGGATATTGGTGGGAACTGGAGCACACTGTCATACACGTCGATCCAAAGCATCCCAAACATGCTCAATGGTGATGTCTAAAACATTTTATTTTTTATTTCACCTTTATTTAACCAGGTAGTCAACTTGAGAACAAGTTTTCATTTACAACTACGTCCTGGCCAAGATAAAGCAAAGCAGTTCGACACAAGTAACAACACAGAGTTACACATGGAGTAAAACAAACATACTGTCAATAATACAGTAGAAAAATAAGTCTATATACAATGTGAGCAAATGAGGTGAGATAAGAGAGGTAAAGGCAATAAATAGGCCATGGTGGCGAAGTAAATACAATATAGCAATTAAAACACTGGAATGGTAGATTTGACCGTAGATGAGTGTGCAAAGTAGAAATACTGGGAGCAAATTAAAGAGCAAATTGAAATAAGAAGCTAATTAAAATAAACATAAATAAATAAATACAGTAGGGGAAGAGGTAGTTGTTTGGGCTATTTATAGATGGGCTATGTACAGGTGCAGTGATCTGTGAGCTGCTCTGACAGCTGGTGCTTAAAGCTAGTGAGGGAGATAAGTGTTTCCAGTTTCAGAAATTTTTGTAGTTCATTCCAGTCATTGGCAGCAGAGAACTGGAAGGAGAGGTGGCCAAAGGAGGAATTGGCTTTGGGGGTGAAAAGTGAGATATACCTGCTGGAACGCGTGCTACGGGTGGGTACAGCTATGGTGACCAGCGAGCTGAGATAAGGGGGGACTTTACCTAGCAGGGTCTTGTAGATGACCTGGAGCCAGTGGGTTTGGCGACGAGTATGAAGCGAGGGCGAGCCAAAGAGAGCGCACAGGTCGCAGTGGTGGGTAGTATATGAGGCTTTGGTGACAAAACGGATGGCACTGTAATAGACTGCATCCATTTTGTTGAGTTCGGTGTTGGGGGCTATTTTGTAAATGACATCGACAAAGTCGAGGATCGGTAAGATGGTCAGTTTTACGAGGGTGTTTGGCAGCATGAGTGAAGGATGCTTTGTTGCGAAATAAGAAGCCAATTCTAGATTTAACTTTGGATTGGAGATGTTTTATTTGAGTCTGGAAGGAGAGTTTACAGTCTAACCAGACACCTAGGTATATTTGTAGTTGTTCACATATTCTAAGTCAGAACCGTCCAGAGTAGTGATGCTGGACGGGCGGGCAGGTAGCAATCGGTTGAAGAGCATGCATTTAGTTTTACTTGTATTTAAGAGCAATTGGAGGTCACGGAAGGAGAGTTGTATGGCATTGAAGCTCGTCTGGAGGGATGTTAACACAGTGACCAAAGGGCCAGAAGTATACAGAATGGTGTAGTCTGCGTAGAGGTGGATCATAGACTTACCAGCAGCAAGAGCGACATCATTGATATATACAGAGAAGGGAGTCGGCCCAAGAATTGAACCCTGTGGCACCCCCATAGAGACTGCCAGAGGCCCGGACAACAGGCCATCAGATTTGACACACTGAACTCTATCTGAGAAGTAGTTGGTGACCCAGGCGAGGCAATCATTTGAGAAACCAAGGCTGTTGAGTCTGCCGATGAGGATGTGGTGATTGACAGAGTCGAAAGCCTTGGCCAGGTCAATGAATACGGCTGCACAGTATTGTTTCTTATCGACGGCGGTTAAGATATCGTTTAGAACCTTGAGCGTGGCTGAGGTGCACCCATGACCAGCTCTGAAACCAGATTGCATAGCGGAGAAGGTACGGTGGGATTCGAAATGGTCGGTGATCTGTTTATTAACTTGGCTTTCGAAGACCTTAGAAAAGGCAGGGTAGGATAGATATAGGTCTGTAACAGTTTGGGTCCAGGGTGTCTCCCCCTTTGAAGAGGGGGATGACCGCAGCTGCTTTCCAATCTTTGGGAATCTCAGACGACACAAAAGAGGTTGAACAGGCTAGTAATAGGGGTTGCAACAATTTTGGCAGATCATTTTTGAAAGAAAGGGTCCAGATTGTCTAGCCCAGCTGATTTGTGGGGGTCCAGATTTTGCAGCACTTTCAGAACATCAGCTGAGTAGATTTGAGAAAAGGAGAAATGGCTTGGGCGTGTTGCTGTGGGGTGTGCAGTGCTGTTGACCGGGGTAGGGGTGGCCAGGTGGAAAGCATGGCCAGCCGTAGAAAAATGCTTATTGAAATTCTCAATAATCGTGGATTTATCGGTGTTGACAGTTTCCTATCCTCAGTGCAGTGGGCAGCTGGGAGGAGGTGCTCTGATTCTCCATAGACTTTACAAAGTCCCAGAACTTTTTATAGCTTGTGTTGCAGGACGCAAATTTCTGCTTGAAAAAAACTAGCCTGGGCTTTTCTAACTGCCTGTGTATATTGGTTTCTAACTTCTCTAAAAAGTTGCATTTCACGGGGGCTGTTCAATGCTAATGCAGAGTGCCACAGGATGTTTGTGTGTTGGTTAAGGGCAGTCAGGTCTGGAGAGAACCAAGGGCTATATCTGTTCCTGGTTCTCAATTTCTTGAATGGGGCATGCTTATTTAAGATGGTGAGGAAAGCATTTTTTTAAATGACCAGGCATCCTCTACTGACGGTATGAGGTCGATTTCCTTCCAGTATACCTGAGCCAGGTCGATTAGAAAGGCCTGCTCGCTGAAATGTTTCAGGGAGCGTTTGATAGTGATGAGTGGAGGTCGTTTGACCGCTGACCCATTACGGATGCAGGCAATGAAGCAGTGCTTGCTGAGATCTTGGTTGAAAACAGCAGAGTTGTATTTAGAGGGCAAGTTGGTTAGGATGATATCTAAAAGGGTGCCCGTGTTTACGGCTTTGGAGTTGTACCTGGTGGAGTCATTGATAGTTTGTGTGAGATTGAGGGCATCAAGCTTAGATTGTAGGATGGCCGGGGTGTTAAGCACATCACAGTTTAAGTCACCTAGCAGCACGAGCTCTGAAGATAGATGGGGGGGCAATCAGTTCACATACGGTATCCAGAGCACAGCTGGGGGTAGAGGGTGGTCTATAGCAGGCGGCAACAGTGAGAGACTTGTTTTTAGAGAGAGGTGGATTTTTAAAAAGTAGAAGTTCAAATTGTTTGGGTGCAGACCTGGATAGTAAGGACAGACCTCTGCAGGCTCTCTCTGCAGTAGATTGCAACACCGCCCCCTTTGGCTGTTCTATCTTGTCTGAAAATGTTGTAGTTAAGAATGGAGATTTCAGAGTTATTGGTGGTCTTCCTAAGCCAGGATTCAGACACAGCTAAGTTAAAGCAGTGAATAAAACAAACTTAGGGAGGAGGCTTCTAATGTTAACATGCATGAAACCAAGGTATTTATGGTTACAGAAGACATCAAAAGAGAGCACCTGGGGAATAGGAGTTGAGCTAGGCATTGCAGGGCCTGGATTCACTTCTACATCGCCAGAGGAACAAAGGAGTAGGATAAGGGGACGACTTAAAGCCATGAGAATTTGACATCTTGGATGTCCAGAACAAAGTAAAAAGAGCAGGTTTCTGGGAGGGATAAAATAGATTCAATGTATAGTGCACAGACAAAGGTATGGTAGGATGTGAATACAGTGGAGGTAAACCTAGGCATTGAGTGATGATGAAAGAGATGGTCTCTAGAAACATCATTGAAACCAGGTGATGTCATCGCATGTGTGGGTGGTGGAACTGAAGGGTTGGATAAGGTATAATGAGCAGGGCTAGAGGCTCTACAGTGAAATAAGCCAACCAGAACAGCATTTAACAAGGCATCTTGAAATTAAGGAGAGGCATGCTTAGCCAAGTGATCATAAGGGTCCAGTGAGTAGTGAGGTTGGTTGGAGTCACGGCGATTCAGACAGCTAGCCGAGCCATGGGTAGCAAGCTAGCAGAAGATGGAGGCCTGTTTTTAGCCACCCCATGCGTTTCCGTCGGTAGAATAGTGTGTTCCGTGTGGTAGAGGGGACCAATCCAATTGTCAAAATAGTTATAGTTATAGTGGCCCAAGAAGATTGTTCGATAGACCTGTTCAGATAGCAGCCGATATGCTCGACAGCTAACGATTTGTGGGCCGCAGTTAGCAGATGGGCGTTCAGGTTACGCCGCAATGGAGGGGGCCAGTTGAATAACTCCCTTGGGCAGATAACGGCAGTATTCCAGTCGTGAAGGCCCGGTGGGGCTCCGCATCGGCAGTAAAACCGGATAGGTGATTGTAGCCCAGGAGTGGCTGATGGAACTCTTCAGCTGGCTAGCTCCGGGATAATTGGTTTGCGCTCCGAAATCGACGTTAGCCAATAGTCACTCGGATAGCAGCTAGTTAGCTGCAAGATCCAGGTGTAAATGTCCAGAGCTTGCGGTAGTTATTAGAAAAAAATATATGCGAAGACAAAAAGATACAAAACATATACACATGGGACAAGACGAGGACAAAGAACGTCTGACTGCTACGCCATCTTCGAAGAAGCTATAGAAAGAGGTGATAACGGCAGATGAACAGCACGACAAGGCCTCAGGATCTAGCCCTTGCATCTCTGTGCATTCAAATTGCCATCAATAAAATGCAATTGTGTTCATTGCCCAAAGATTGTGCCCATACCAATAACCCCACCATTGGGCACTCTGTTCACAACATTGAAGTCAGCAAACCACTCACCCACACGACGCCATACACGTGGTCTGCGGTTGTGAGGCCGGTTGGACGTACTGCAAAATTCTCTAAAACGACATTGGAGGCAGCCTATGGTAGAAAACAGCTCTGGTGGACATTTATGCAGTCAGCATGCCAATTTCACACTCACTCAAGACATCAGTGGCATTATGTTGTGTGACAAAAGGGCAAATTTGTGTGTCATTTTATTGTCCTCAGCACAAAGTGCACCCATTTCATTGGAACAAGTTCTCATTTACAACTGCGACCTGGCCAAGCTAAAGCAAAGCAGTGCGACAAAAAACAACAGAGATACATATAAACGTACAGTCCAGAACACAAAAAAAGAAAGAAAAATCTACTTATGTACAGTGTGTGCAAATGTAGAAGAGTAGGGAGGTAGGCAATAAATAGGCCATAGAGGCAAAAATAATTCAAATGTAGCATTAATACTGGAGTGATGGATGTGCAGATGATGATGTGCAAGTACTGAGGTGCAAAAGAGCAAGAGGGTAAGTAATAATATGGGGATGAGGTAGTTGGGTGTACTCTTTACAGATTCACTGTACCTGTACACAGATGCTCTGACAGCTGATGCTTAAAGTTAGAGAGGAAGATAAGACTCCAGCTTCAGAGATTTTTGCAATTCCTTACAGTCATTGACAGCAGAGAACTGGAAAGAAAGGTGGCCAAAGGAAGTGCTGGCTTTGGGGACGACCAGTGCAATATACCTGTTGGAGCACGGGTGTTACTATGGTGACCAGCTAATGATCATAGTGTTTAATCCGCATCTTGATATTTTCAACCTGTCAGGTGGATGGATTATATTGGCAAAGGAGAAATGCTCATTAACAGGGAAGCAAACCAATTTGTGCGTATGAAATTTAGTTTTTTTAATTTCCGCTTGTTACGTTAGAGATTTACTCTAAAATTAATAAATTGTTTTTTCCCACATCAATCTTAACACACTATCCATAAATGACAAAAGCAAAAAAACATTTATACATTTTAGCAAATGTATATTTACAAAAACCCAGGAATATCCCAATTACATAAGTATTCAGACCATTTACTCAGTACTTTGTTGAAGCACCTTTGGTAGCGATTACAGCCTCGAGTCTTCTTGGGTATGACATACATGCTTGGCACACCTGTATTTGGAGTGTTTCTCCCATTCTTCTCTGCAGATCCTCTCAAGCTCTCATATTGGATGGGGAGTGTCGCTGTACAGCTATTTTTAGGTCTCCAGAGATGTTCGATCAGGTTCCAGTCCAGGCTCATTTTCTGGGAGTCCTTTCTCATGGTCTGGGAGTCCTTTAATTAACACATATGGAATCATGTAGTAACATTTTTTTTTAAATAAAATACAATTTTAAATTCATTTAATTGAAATTCTTCCAAGTAGCCACCCTTTGCCCTGACAGCTTTGCTCACTTGGAATTCTCTCAACCAGCTTCATGAGGTAGTCACCTGGAATGCATTTCAATTAACAGGTGTGCCTTGTATAAGTACATTTTTGGAATTTCTTTCTTTCCTTAATGTGTTTGAGACGATCAGTTGTGATGTGACAAGGTAGGGGTGGTATACAGAAGATAGCCCTATTTGGTAAAAGACGAAGTTCATATTAGGGCAAAAAGAGCGGCAAGAAAAACAAAGAGAAACAACAGTCCATCATTACTTTAAGACATGATGGTCAGTCAATCTGGAAAATGTCAAGAACTTTGAAAGTTCCTGTAAGTGCAGTCGCAAAAACCAAGCTCTATGATGAAACTGATTCATGAGGACCGCCACAGGAATGGAAGACCCAGAGTTACCTCTGTTGCAGAGGATAAGTTCATTAGAATGACCAGCCTCAGAAATTGCAGCCCAAATAAATGCTTCAGAGTTCAAGTAACAGACATCTCAACATCAACTGTTCAGAGACTGTGTGAAATCAGGACTTCATGGTCGAATTGCTGCAAAGAAAACTAAGAAGAGACTTGCTTGGTCCAAGAAACACGAGCAATGGACATTAAACCGGTGGAAATCTGTTGAGTCCAAATTTGAGATGTTTGGTTCCAAATGCCATGTCTGAGACACAGAGGTGGTGTTCCTAATATTTGGTATACTCACTGTATATATGCATGTGTGTGTGTGCTCTAAGGTGCGGTGAGTCAGTGCAGGTGGCATGTCCAGTTCAAGTGTCCAGCAGTCTGATGACTTGAAGACAGTTTCTGTCTAAGCCTGTCGGTATCAGACCTCATTCCCGACGGTAAGGGTGTGAACAGCTTGTGGCTGGGGTGTGTGGGTTCTTTGATTATGCCCCGGGACTTCTTCAGGCACCGTTTCAAGTAGATGTCCTGGATGGGTGGGAACACCACCCACTGGAGGGCCTTGCAGTCGTGGACAGAGCAATTTCCATACCAGGCCCTGATGCAACTGGTCAGGACGCACTCGATGGTACAGTGGTAGTATTTTGAGCCACTGTACAATCTTTAGTCACCTTTAGAAGTAGAGGCGCTGTTGCGCCCTCTTGACAAGAGTAGCGGTGTTGTTGGTGCCACATGAAGGACGTCCTTACTGGGTCTTAAAGACACAGCGCACAATACTATAAAAGAAGAGCTTGCTACTTCTATGCAAATATTGTTGACCATTTAATAAGTACCAAATAAAATGGAAACAGATTGTCATCTGTAGCCTTATGAAATCAGTCAAAACAAACAACGCAATATGCACACACTCCTATTGAATATGCATTCTCCTGTATTGTTACTAGGCCTATGCTAGATCTTGATTTATCGAGTTTATCAAGAGATGTAATGGTAATCATTTATTTGAATGGTACATTGTTTACCAATCTAACTACATAGTTATACAATCAATTTGACTGGTATAATTGATTCATTAATTCATACATGGTTGTGTCAAATTGACAAAATGTAAAGATATTGAACTCAAGTTGCCCAGCGATTGAGCGGAGCAGCTGTGGAGTTTCTCTCTCTGGATCAAGTACCAATCTGTTACTTTTTTTGCTGTGTTATCGTTTTGGTATAGAATATCGTGATGGTATTGAGTATCATGATACTACATCTGTATCGAAGTCAAAATGCTGGTATCGTGGCGTTGGCTGCTGCAGGTAAAAGGTGAAAATTGTAGCCATGAACAAAAATAAGACCATGTTAACTTTGTTCTCCATGATGGGTCAACAGCATGCCTGGCAGAGGCATCCATTTATCTTGCATGATATAAAGGCTACTTATATGGAGACCCCTGTCGATTGCCATTAAGACCACCTCAGATGGCATAAAATAACACTAGACAATGCATTCATCCTTGGCCTACTTATAGATTGAAATCATTATGATTATGGAGTCTATCATGCAAAGGGTAATGTTCAATGCGTGTAAAAAAAAAAAAAATTAAAAAGTGTGCTACTTTCAGAAAATTACAACATCAAGACCTCGAGCCCTTGGAGGTGGTGGTGGTGGTGGTGTTGTGTGGGAGGGGGGGGGCAACATCCTCAGATTTTCAACAACCAATGCAGTCACAATATTCCTTCTCAATTTAGAAATGCTCACTTGTCACAGCGGGTGGCTCGCGACTATCCAACCTAACATGAAAAAGCCAGATGCGCCTTTAATGTATGTCCTTGGCAGGCATTCTAAGAAAATTTTTATAATAAAACCTCAAATTCTGGTTTAGTCTTGTTGAAGCCATTAGCATTTAATGATATTGAGGTCCATTACGGATCAAACCGAATTGTCAGGCACATCTGAAAAAAAATTATAATAATAGTAATTATGGTGCTGATCGAGTAACAAAATGTGACAGTGCACTTAGTCATTTGTCTCCACAAAAAAAAAAAAAACACGTCATTACCTAGTGTCATGTAGCCCCATCCAACATATCACATGAAAATGATTCGCTGAAATCGCTAATGGAATATTTACTTTAGGTTCTTTTCTGCATATTATCCTGGTTCTGCTCACTAGAAGCGCCACTACCATCATAGGAACATCTCTGCCATTGTCCACCTCCGTCCTTGACTCTTCCAAAATAAGTCTATTCACACACAGACGTTGTTAGAATTTTGATATCACAATATAATATTTCACACATAATAATGGGATGTAGCCTAAAGACTAGTTTAAATTGACAATAGTCTGATGAGGGACAATATTATCAATTGTGAAATCCTGAATGAAGAGTGATGAACAGTGCAGCGTGTGTAGGCTAATTGACAAAGGGAACAGAGCTTATCTAAAATAAACTTTTCTAAAACATCATACACAGGTTCATGCAAGTAAAACATTGATTTATATTGCCTATCAGAAAAGGCATATGCTAAGGTTTAAAAAAACATTACATTTTGCAAACTTTCCGAATTGAGCAGATGCATTCTTTCAAAATAACACTTTTTCCAAAAATAACTGTGGTTCATGTGTTGAACACTTGAGGCAGCAGATTGCCTAGGCTACTAAGCACA
Organism: Oncorhynchus tshawytscha; assembly: GCF_018296145.1. Classification (NCBI taxonomy): domain Eukaryota; kingdom Metazoa; phylum Chordata; class Actinopteri; order Salmoniformes; family Salmonidae; genus Oncorhynchus; species Oncorhynchus tshawytscha. The sequence continues at coordinate 34,625,842 of NC_056458.1, forward strand.
GTCTAGTAGCATACAACTTAGAATATGCTATTCTGTTTGAAATACATTCTCTTATGTTCAGTGTTTAAGACCTGCCAAAATGAAATAAGAATGGATTTAAACACTTAAAATGTGCTGGTTAATGGTTTCTCGTTTATACAGTGACATACTAAGGAAAATGTTATTGTATTCTAATGTTACCTAAGCCCTTCATAAATGCAACCAAATTATTATTTTTGTGATAGCATATAATAAGTGTATTTATTAGAATGTTCGAATGTTAACGTCAAAATTACTGGTCAAAGTTTCAGAACGGGATGGCCCAGTTTAAATCTGATCCGTGAACTTTTTTTATTCTGGCTCATATACTGTCAGGTTAAGAAATCAGACTAAAAAGGTCTAAAATACTGGACTTTGTTTAATTTGACCCACTGACTAACAAAGTAAAGGATGTTGATTGAAAGAACAAATGCTATAATTCCCAATGGATACATTTGGGCTGGATTGAGACTGCAGCGTGGTAGCTATAGTCCATATTCACAGTGTCAGTGTGCTCTGTGCAAATGGGCTAGTGGTAGGAGGTGTGCCAAGCAAACACCGATCATGACTTCGAAAACACTTCCACCTCAAGCATGTTATGCAGCGGACAGTGAAAGCACTCTCAGACAATCAATCCACAGAGGAAGGACAGCTCAGACATACCACAGGACTAGTAAACATGGTAGATATTCAAAGCTAACAGATCAGAGATACCCAATGTCACCTTGTCTGCTTGATAACAGAGATACTATTTTTTTTATGGCTTAGACATGCTTGATGGCATTGTGAAAAGTATTTAAGACTAGACCTATAGTTTGGGGTGGGATAAGAGAGCAGCAGTTCAAAACCTCAAGATGAGCCAGACATTAACACTATTTGATATGTTCAGGAAGATCTCATGGCCAACCTAACTAAACATCTCAGATTCAATGTAAACCAAATATCCATTGTCATGATCTTCCAATTGGTGCAAATCATTATTTAAAAGTCCAGTGTAGTCAAAAACGTTATTTCAAATGTGTGCGCCAAGGTATATACTTCCACACAGTAAGGTTCATCACAGACAGTCCTAACAAAATTCTTGCTTGAGAAATTTCTATTTGCAAAGAAGCTATTTTTTTAAATTGAAAACAATCACAATAGTAGTTAATTGTTACCCAGAAACGATTTGATATTGACATAAAGGGTTGCATTGGACCTTAAACAGAAACCGAAGGCAGTGCATGCATGTTCAGGAGAGACGTTCAATGCCTCCTCACATTACTAATCAACCACTGACAGAGGATTTAGGGAGACATATAATAAACTGGCATCTTTGTCATAACATGGCTCATATACCGGTCTTCTTTGGATGTGTGCTGACATATTTGGTGCAATAAATACTTTCACCGTCAAAATTAATAGTTGTTCCCGACAGAACATGAGAGGTCTGATCCCGTCCAAGACAAACATATATTCATATAATGCAAATTAGTTGATAAGATTAATCTTCGAATGTACTATGACAGAGAAAAGGGTGCTGGGGCTGTGAGGACATTTGTCAATGTTCTTTTAAAGTCACCCCTACCTAAATAAGCCTGCATTGGAATATCAATAGTGTGATAAATCTATTTTATTGGTGTACCACTTTCATTTACAACCTTTCACCCTGCTTCACAGGTATGTTCTTACACTGGAAATGGAGAACAAAACATCTATTTTGGGCTAACCTTAGACAACAATCATTCTATATTGAACAAAAATAAAACGTAACACGTAAAGTTCGTCCCATGTTTCATGAGCTGAAATAAGAGATCCCAGACATTTTCCATACGCACAAAAATCATATCGTTCTAAAATGTTGTGCACAAATTTGTTTACATCCCTGTTAGCAAGTTAGGTAGGCTACTAATGCTCACTAACCACCTGGTACTCTGCACTCGATTGTCCCTCTATTCACTGACATCAATGCAATCGAATCAAACACTTCATGAGAGCCCATGAGCTCATGTTGCACAACATTTCTATAGGCTATACAATTATGTGAGAAAACCGAGTGATTGCCTCCATTAAAAAGAGAATTCCATCAGCTGTCTATAGGCTAGGCCTACTATATTTATTTCTCAACCTTCCTAATATTAAGTACATTGCTTCTCTTTACAACAGGAGTATAGCCTACCTGGCTGGCATGAAAATGAACCACGGGAAAAGCCTTCCCCATTCGCTATTTAAGTCCATAGATGACATGTATTTTTTCCCGCTGCCCCTGTTGAGACCGGTGCATAATAATGGTCCATTCTAAATCAAAACAAATGTCACAAATTATTTAGTATATGTAAAGACCAGATTAAATCAAGAACAGTCTGATGGGTGAAAATAATCAGCCCATCACTTGTGAATGATGCCCAGCTTAAGTCAAACAGAGCATGCTTTTTTTTTTTTGACTTTTCAAATCATAGTCGCACACCTCATGTAGCCCATAGGCCTATATGTTTTTATAAGGTTAGTATCACAACTAAAAAGTGACCTAATAACTTCTTAAAATGAAGCACAAATCTGCTTTACAAAGGGTGTAGAGGGGCATACATACAGTGGGGCAAAAAAGTATTTAGTCAGCCACCAATTGTGCAAGTTCTCCCACTTAAAAAGATGAGGACTGTAATTTATCATAGGTACACTTCAACTATGACAGACAAATTTAGAAAAAAAATCCAGAAAAAAGGATTTGTTGCTTTGGTCCCAGCTCTCTGCAGGTCATTCACTAGGTCCCCCCGTGTGGTTCTGGGATTTTTGCTCACCGTTCTTGTGATCATTTTGACCCCACGGTGTGAAATCATGCGTGGAGCCCCAAATCGAGGGAGATTATCAGTGGTCTTGTATGTCTTCCATTTCCTAATAATTGCTCCCACAGTTGATTTCTTCAAACCAAGCTGCTTACCTATTGCAGATTCAGTCTTCCCAGCCTGGTGCAGGTCTACAATTTTGTTTCTGGTGTCCTTTGACAGCTCTTTGGTCTTGGCCATAGTGGAGTTTGGAGTGTGGCTGTTTGAGGTTGTGGACAGGTGTCTTTTATACTGATAACAAGTTCAAACAAGTGCCATTAATACAGGTAACAAGTGGAGGACAGAGGAGCCTCTTAAAGAAGAAGTTACAGGTCTGTGAGAGCCAGAAATCTTGCTTGTTTGTAGGTGACCAAATACTTATTTTCCACCATAATTTGCAAATAAATTCATTAAAAATCCTACAATGTGATTTTCTGGATTTTTTCTCATTTTGAAATTACAGGCCTCTCATCTTTTTAAGTGGGAGAACTTGCACAATTGGTGGCTGACTAAATACTTTTTTGCCCCACTGTATGCAGCAAGTGAGTTTCAAGTTTGGGGAAGATCATTTTCACCATAAAAATTAACCTTTATAATAAAAACATTACATGCATAATCCCATTTGTAGTCACTTGAGAATGGTGTTTTCCTGCAAATAGTAGCTTCGCGTTTATAGCCTACTGCCGTGTGCACATTGCTGTGCTTATGTGAAAAAAATAGCCTAATAATTTAACATGTTAGCTAAACGTTCATCTGTTGCATCGGGCTCATTGCTTAAAACTGTTTTTTTTTATGCTATTGGTGATATTAATTTGGGATCTATCGTATCCCACAACTGTTCCAGACAAGGTTTGGAATATTTATTTCTCGCACAGAAAAGGTCAACTTTTGTACAATGGGGGATAGTAGATTGCCCTAGGCTAGTGCTTTTGCTGTACGTTAGGCCTACTCATCTTGTTGACTGACAAAAAGTAAATATGGACAGTACTTCCAACATCTTCAATTTGCGCCTCGGCATTGGATAAAGACACGCACAGTTGCATCCCCGATGTGTTGGTCTACAGGTCTACACTTGTAGCCTGTGAGAAAGACCAGATCATGTGGCGAGTAGAGAATTTTAATGATTATATTCAGCCCAAGGGCACAACGGCCACAAAGGGCAAGGTTTTTATTTTAGGGGGATTATGGCCACACAAAGTGGATGCAGCCTGGAAAATTCGAGGCATTATCAAGTGCTTGTCAAATTGTGAACAAGTTTAATGAAGTGGGTACAGCCTACGCAAAACAAAGCAGAGCTCTTGCCTTACTTGCAACTTTTTTTAAATCATTAAAAGTTGCATCATGCAGCCTATAAATGTATTAAAAATCAAAACATACAGCCCAACATTTGTATCACAACTAAAGTTACATAAATAACTTTAAATTAAGCATATAGGAGTGCCTGTTTCTTTGTTAACCGATAAACACAGAATAGCCGCATGTGCGCACTCCCTCAAATCGTTTGGAGAAAATATCCTTTCTATTTTATTCAGCTATGTTCAATTGTATTCTTCATAATATAAAATAATGCCACGGAATTGTCTACCAAATGAACTAGTGTAGCCCACAGCCATATGTTAGGCCTTGATCTGGCTATTACATAAGTACAACGCAGAGTATGGTATTCTGTTCTTCAGAAATAGACATTTTCTTCATATCATGTTTCTTTAGACCTGTCTAAAATAATGGATTTATTGTGATGTGTAGGCTATATTACATGGATTTACACTTTAAAATGTAAATGTCTGCATCAGTGGCTTGTATGCTATGCGTGGAAGGCAGGAGATGCTAAGTGTTTGTTAATTAAACGGTAGATTTCGTCAGACAGGCAGTTAATTTGCTTGACAATCACCAGCTGACAATTTCATGACTGCCACAGCAAAACCCATGACTTAAATAATCTGGCTTCTTCACCTGCAGGATCGTCTGAGACCAGCCACTCAGAGAGCACATGAAAATGTGGGTTTGCACAACCGAAGAATTTCTGCACAAACTGTCAGAAAACATCTCAGGGAAGCTCATTCCACATGCTCTACATCCTCACCAGAGTATTGACCTGACTGCAGTTCGTAACTGACTTTCATGGGCAAATGGTCACTGGCACACTGTAGAAACATGCTCCTCGTGGATGAATCTGTTTCAAACGTACTGGGCAGATAGCAGACGGCATGAATGGCATTGTGTGGCCGAGCGGTTTGCTCTTGTCAAGGTTGTGAACAGTGCCTCATGGTGGCGTGCAGTTATGGTATGGGCATGCATAAGCTACGGACAACGAACACATTTCAATTTTAAAACCAATGACTATTTTAATGCCCATTGTCGTGCCATCCATCCACCTGCCATCACTGCCAAGGCCAAATATCGCAAAGATCTGTACACAATTCCCGGAAGCTGAAAATGTCCCAGTTCTTCCATGGCCTGCTTACTCACCAGATGTGTCACCCATTGAGCATGTTTGGGATGCTCTGGATCAACTTGTATAAATGTTCCAGTGCCTGCCAACATCCAGCCACTTCACACAGCGAAGAGGAGTGGGACAACATTCCACAATCAACATCCTGATCAACTTCATGGGAAGGAGATGTCGCGCTGCATGAGGCAAATGGTTGTCACACCAGATACTGACTGGTTTTCTGATCCATGCCCCTACCTTAAGGTATCGGTGACCAACATATCTGTATTCCCAGTCATGTGAAATCCATCAATTAGGGCTTCATGAATTTATTTCAATCAACCGATTTCCTTATATGAACTGTAACTCTTAAATTATTGCATTACTATTTTTGTGCAGTGTATTTTACTGACAAGTGTTAATGTAGCAAAACAATTTAACCATCAAGTTCACTGGACTCCAGAGACAATTTTATACAAATTGTTTCCAAGTCTGTCTTGTGGTAAACAAAGTCTATAAACACCATTAAACTACTGAAAATATGGTAAACAAAATAATATCCCCAGAGAGCGAGTCCTGAGGCCACCCCAAACCGGGAGCAAATTTTGTTCTGAAATAATCAAAGCTTGAAGAGTTGGTTATTTGAAACAGCTGTGTAGTGCTAGAACATAAAAAAGGGGGGGGGGGCTTTTGACAGCTTCACCTCCACTGGCCAAGGCGAGAGTAGATAAACCAAGCAATGGGAGGCAATACTGACCAATGGCTTCAGGGTTCCCTCTTGCAGGGAATAGATTGCAAAATCGAGTGACTTTGCAGACCAGTAAAACCATTTAATTGAGTGTGTGTGATGTCGTGCTTCCCTCTGTGCAGTACCTGGGATGGAAGGGCACATCCTAACCCTGAGTGGGAGAGAACAGAAATATTTACAGTAGCTTCAGAAAGTATTCACATCTCTTGACTTTTTCCACATTGTTGCCTTACAGCCCACATGTATTTATTAAACATTTTGATTTTGTGTGTAGATCAGTGACACATACCCCATAATGTCAATGTGGAATTGTTAAGCCAATTTTTACAAATTAATTAAATTAAAAGCTGAAACGTCTTGAGGCAATAAGTACTCAACCCCTTTGTCATGGCAAGCCTAAACTTCAGGAGCAAAACATTTGCTTAAGTCAGACAAATAGCATGGACTAACTGTGTGTAATAATGATGTTTAACATAATTTTTAAAAGACTACCAATCTCTGTACCCGACACATACAGATAATTGTAAGGTCCCTCAGTCAAGCAATGAATTTCAAGCACAGATTCAACCACAAAGACCAGGGAGGTTTTCCAATGCCTCTCAAAGAAGGGCACCTATGGGTAGATGGGAATATCACTTTGAGCATGGTGAAGTTATGCATTACACTTTGGATGGTGTATCAATACACCCAGTCACTTCAGAGGTGTCCTTCCTAAAATTGTTTGATGGAGAAGGAGACCGCTCAGGGATTTCACCATGAGGCCAATGGTGAATTTAAAACAGTTAGAGTTTAAATGGCTGTGATAGGAGAAAACAGAGGATGGGCAAACATTGTAGTTACCCCACAATATTAACCTAATTGACAGAGAGAAAAGGAAGCCGGTACAGAATAAAAATATTCAAAAACATTCATCCTGTTTGCAATAATGCACTAAATACTGCAAATATAGTCGCAAAGAAATTAACTTTTTTCCCCAAATACAATGGTAAATCCAACATCAGAGTACCACTCTTCCTATTTTCAAGCATGGTGGTGGTTGCATTATGTTATTGGTATGCTTGTCATCAGCAAGGATTAGGGAGCTTTTAGGATAAAAAATAAATGGACTAGAGCTAAGCACAGGCAAAGTCCTAGAGGAAAACCTGGTTCAGTCTGCTTTCCAACAGACACTGGGAGACAAATCCACCTTTCAGTAGGACAATAACCTGAAACACAAGGCCAAATATACACTAGAGTTACCTACCAAGACGACATTCAATGTTCCGGAGTAGCTATATATATAGTTTGACTTAAATCTTCTTGAAAATCTATGGCAAGACTTGAAAATGGCTGTCTAGTGATTATCAACCAACTTTACAGAGCTTGAAGAATATTGTACAATTCAGGTGTAGAGAGCTCTTAGAGATTTACTCAGAATGACAAAAAGCTGTAATTGCTGCCAAAGGTGATTCTAACCTGTATTGACTCAGGGTGTTGATTACTTATCTAAATCAAGTGTTTTATTTAATTATTTTTTATATAGTTAGAATCTCTTCCACTGAATTTTTTTGGTCAACAATCCACACTAATCCCTTTTAATCCCACTAACAAAATGTGGAAAAAGTAAATGGGTGTGAATACCGCCTGAAGATGATGTATATATTTAAAAGTACATTTGTTTCGGTTTGTACAGAAAATGAGACTAGGGAAATTGAGAGCTCCTAAAAAAAATGAAGGCACAAAAACCTGTATTACCTCTGATCTAAAAAGCAGAACTAAAATCAGCACTCCTATTGAGATTCTTGCAAGGTTAAAAAGGGGAACTCACCTAAAGAACATATTTTGGTATTTTTGTCATTAGTACACTGTTCTTACAGTCCCAAAATGTTTGTAATGTCAGTCACGTTTTAGATACTGGACTTTCAATAATCGAAGTACCACCAGCCACATCATGATGAAGCAAAATGCATTTTGGGACTATCAACAGTCCCAAAATATCAATAGTTGTTTTTTAGTGGAGTTCCCCTTTAACCTGAATGTTAGACCATGGCCATGTTGCAAGAGTCTCAATAGGAGTGCAAATTTAGTTTTGCCTTTTAGATCACAATAAATAAAATTACACTGACAGGGGGGGCTGATCCTAGAATTCCTACTCAGACGCCTGATACATGAACCCTGATATATTTAAAGATCGCAGGTTTATAGACTTGATTCAGAGACCTGCATCTCCCTCTGATGTTTCTTCCAGTCTCTTGGGAAGAGGGTTCATTACAATTACTATTTTCATCACTATTCAAAGCAGAGGGATTTGAGAAACTATGGAATGTCATTAGGGAAATCACACTATAGGACGGTTTTAATTGCAATCAAAGGCCGTAACATAAGCACCTTGAAAATTTAAAAGGTCAGCAACTTCATGATAAAGAATAGGGGATAAAAATAACAGATGACTAAGGTACCATAGGCTCCCGAGTGGCACAGCGGTCTAAGGCACTGCATCGCAATGTTAGAGGCGTCACTACAGACACTGGTTCAATCTCCTGGCGGTTTCGCATCCGGCCACGACCGGGAGAGCCATGAGGCGGTGCACAATTGGCCCATCATTGTTAGGGAGGGTTTGGTCAGCCGGCGTGTTCTTGTCCCATCGCGCTCTAGTGACTCCTTGTGGCGGGCTGGGCGCAGGAACGCTGACCAGTCGCTAGCTGTTCAGGGTTTTCTCCGACACATTGGTGCGGCTGGCTTCTGGGTTAAGCAAGCACTATGTCAAGAAGCAGTGCAGCTTGGCGAGGTCGTATTTTGGGGGGGGGTTAGGGTTTGGGGGGTGTGCACGCCTCTCCCGAGCGATGGGACAAGACTATCAATCAATTGGATATCATGAAATTGGGGAGAAAAAGTGGTAAAAGGTCAAATTTAGGTTTGCCTCAACGCGGAATATCAAAATCAGAAGGTAAGCCCTTATTTGACAGGCTTTATTCTCAATCGAGCATTAGCATAACCTGAGACAGCAGAATCAGCGTAGTTGTTCCTGTTGATCTAAATGAGCTCTACAGAAAATGAATTGGATTGAGATATTCAGTGTGTATGCACCTCAATGGTGCAATGCAACTGTGTGCATGACAGTCAGGGCCATTATTGATTCAATAGACCTCAACGTCAATATGCAGTCTTTCATAAAACAGCAGCAAAAAAAAAAACACAAAAAAAACCACCTCACCTTGAATATTAAAACAGCGAAATCAAAAGGTTATGTAGCATGGTGGTTGGATGTTTCATTACTCTGTATGAAACCTAGCCAAATCAACTTGGACAGTAAGTGTTCAAGACGCCCGTATGCATCAGCTCTCTCTTCATTAGCAGCAACACACCTCACTCCCCCTCATCAGTACCAATAACGCCCACCTTGATAAAGGCAGGGATACCACTTTAAAAATGCCACCACCTGCAACAATTAGTCCTCTTTCAACCATACCAGAATGGAACTAGAGATTAATTATTGACTGAGTTTGGAATGAGTGTGGCCACCAACGTATCTTTCATTTTGTTACGTAGATTTATATTGTTCGGCGATTGATGGATTGTTGTGCAAATACTATAAGTGCACTTCCCTTGTCTGCTATTTGAGTCACACCGTACCACTGAGGGTCTTCACACTTGAGTAAAAAAAAAAGCTTCTGCTACACACACACCCCTTGAAAATAGTGGATTTTGCTATTTTAGACACACCAGTTGCTGACCGGAGGATAAAATCGAGCACACAGCCATGTGATCTCCATAGACAAACATTGGCAGCAGAATGGACTTTACAGAAGAGCTCAGTGACTTAAAGCGACACAGTCATAGGATGCCACCTTTCCATCAAGTCAGTTGGTCAAATTTCTGCCCTGCTAAAGCTGCCCCGGTCAACTGTAAATTCTGTTATTGTGAAGTGGAAACCTCTAGGCGCAACATCGGCTCAGCCGCAAAGTGGTAGGCCACACAAGCTCATAGAAGAGAACCGTCGAGTGCACAAAAAACACGTAAAGCACGTAAAAACAGTCTGTCCCCGGTTGCAACACCCATTACTATTAATACACCTCATTATGAACGATGCCAATCGCCATATAAAGTCAAAAGAAGAAAAAGTCTGGAAGGAGGAGAGATGTCTAGAAACGAGTCGGTTGACCGTTACGTATGGATTAATGGTCTGATTAGAGGACCTTGTGCATTTCAGGTAAAATAACTCAACATTTAAATTCCAGGACAAATTAGCCAGTAATAGCAAGTTAGCTAAACAGGGCAAATTAGCCAACAATCGCAAGCTTGCTAGCTAAATTGCCATTAATGTTTAATGCTTTTCGACATGTCCCTAAATTAATATAATTGGTTCTGAAATTTCAACCTGCGTGTCGTGATCACGTTTGGTGTGATGGGACACAATCAATTTGTGCACGATGGCGGACGCGGTTTGGGCATGGTGTAAGATTAATGTCAAGCATCAGCTGGTGTAAAGCTCACTGCCACTGGACTCTGGAGCAGTGGAAATGCGTTCTCTGGAGTGATGAATCATGCTTCACCATCTGGCAGTACGACAGACTAATCTGGGTTTAGAGGATGCCAGGGGAACACTACCTTCCCAAATGCATAGTGCCAAGTGTAAAAATTAGTGGAGGAGGAAAAACAGTCTGGGGCTGTTTTTCATAGTTCGGCCTAGGTCCCTTAGTTCCAGTGAAGGGAAATCTTAAAGCTACAGCATACAATGACATTCTAGCCGATTCTGTACTTTCAACTTTGTGACAACAGTTTGGGGAAGGCCCTTTCCTGTTTCAGTATGACAATGCCCCCGTGCATAAAGCAAGGTCCACACAGAAATAGTTTGTCGAGATCCGTGTGGCAAAACTTCACTGGCCTGCACAGAATCCTGACCTCAACCCCATCGAACAACTCTGGGTTGAATTGGAACGTTGACTGCAAGCCAGGCCTAATTGCCCAACATCAATGACCAACCTCACTAATGCTCTTTTGGCTGAATGGAAACAAGTCCCTGCAGCAATGTCCCAACATGTAGTGGAAAGCCTTCCCAGAAGAGTGGAGGCTGTTATAGCAGCAAATTGAGTACCAACTTCATATTAATGCCCATGATTTTGTAATGAGATGTTCGACGAGCAGTGTCCACATACTTTTGAACGTGTAGTGTATACTGCAATGTAAACTTGCAAACTTGTCACGACTAAGACTGGCGATCACGATATTTTGTCAGCCAGTTAACCTCTCTGAGCACAGAACCCGGTAGCGGGCTGAAATTCCATAACATACGGTGATCGCTACATAGTCATATTAAACATTCATGAAAATACAAGTGTCCCACGTGTATTTAAAGCCTACAATCTTGCTAATCCAACCAGTTGTCAGATTTTTTAAAAAGATTTACTGCGAAAGAATACGATGCGATTGTCTGAGTATAGAGCCCCATAAAAAAACAATTTCAACCAGCACAGGCGTAACAAAACCACATACTGCATTAAAATAAATAGTTTACCTTTGACAATCTTCGTCTGTTTGCAATCCCAATGCTCATTGTTACACAATGAATGATTTTTTGTTTGATAAAATCCGTTTTTATAGCCAAACACGAAACATTTTGTGAACAGCTTGTGTCGCGAATTCTGTCTCATTCCAGGTAAATAACCCACACGGAACGTGACTTTTCCAGTCATGTTTGGTTTCATTGCAATCAACTGGTTTGTAACACAACCAAACCTGATGGGCCATTTCGCGGGACGTATTGACTGAAAGAAACCGATTTGAAGACAACTAATGACATCACTGTGCACCAATGATATGACCACTGTTTCGTTGATTGACTGTATTTTAACCCAATCACCACTGATCGTCTTGAAATCTAGCTGGGTAGATAGCCAATGAGCTGAGGTAAACGGCAGTATGCAATGGTTGTGTGTTGGAAGACGAACCCATGTCGTAAACTCCAGCGTAAAGAGAGTCATTCGCTATTGAAGTTTTATTCCGGAAGGAGCTACGCATTTTATGCACAGTGTTGTGTTGGTAAACGCTCAGATTCAGCTGTTTATATATCAATCAGTATGGCGGCTAAGTCAGGGAAAGCTAAATCGATGTCTAGATATACAGATGTACACACAATTTTAGAAGAAATTGATCGGAAAAGTGAGAGAGATTGTTGTAGGATGATTCATTTAGCGATTCCCAAGTGGAGGAATATTTTTGAATGGAGAGGACACCGATGTAGCCACTGTGTATAATCTGTAACGTGCCTGCAGAAGAGGAACAATGTCACCGTTTTGGACTGGTAAGTTCTTCTCATGCTAATGCATTTGTTTGAAATTAATAATATAAAATATTATTTGTGATTATTTTACATTTTAGAAGCAATATATAAACATGTAATGTCATGAAATGTGAGATGCGTGTGTCTGCCGCCCCAACCCAAACAACATGAAATAGCCTATTTGAGGCTGTTGAGGGGTGGGCAGGCCCAAAACAATGGCCAAAGTGAAATGGAGACAGTAGATACAGCTGGTCTGTTGTAATATAATAAAGACAGTAGATCTAGCTGGTCTATCATAATATGAGACAGTAGATGTAGGTCTATAATAATATATTCAACCGTATGTTCCCTGAACTCTATATATACACTGCTCAAACAAAAGGGAACACTGAAACAACACAATGTAACTCCAAGTCAATCACACTTCTGTGAAATCCAACTGTCCACTTAGGAAGCAACACTGATTGACAATAAATTTCACATGCTGTTGTGCAAATGGAATAGACAACAGTTGGAAATTATAGGCAATTGGCAAGACACCCCCAATAAAGGAGTGGTTCTGCAGGTGGTGACCACAGACCACTTCTCAGTTCCTATGCTTCCTGGCTGATGTTTTGGTCACTTTTGAATACTGGCGGTGCTTTCACTCTAGTGGTAGCATTAGAAGGAGTCTACAACCCACACAAATGGCTCAGGTAGTGCAGCTCATCCAGGATGGAACATCAATGCGAGCTGTGGCAAGAAGGTTTGCTATGTCTGTCAGCGTCGTGTCCAGAGCATGGAGACGCTACCAGGAGACAGGCCAGTACATCAGGAGACGTGGAGGAGGCTGTAGGAGGGCAACAACCCAGCAGCAGGACTGCTACCTCCGCCTTTGTGCAAGGAGGAGCAGGAGGAGCACTGCCAGAGCCCTGCAAAATTACCTCCAGCAGGCCACAAATGTGCATCTGCTCAAACGGTCAGAAACAGACTCCATGAGGGTGGTATGAGGGCCCGACGTCCACAGGTGGGGGTTGTGCTTACAGCCCAACACCGTGCAGGACGTTTGGCATTTGCCATAGAACACCAAGATTAGCACATTCGCCACTGGCGCCCTGTGCTCTTCACAGATGAAAGCAGGTTCACACTGAGCACATGACAGACGTGACAGAGTCTGGAGACGCCGTGGAGAATGTTCTGCTGCCTGCAACATCCTCCAGCATGACCGGTTTGGAGGTGGGTCAGTCATGTTGTGGGGTGGCATTTCTTTGGGGGGCCGCACAGCCCTCCATGTGCTCGCCAGAGGTAGCCTGACTGCCATTAGGTACCGAGATGAGATCCTCAGACCCCTTGTGAGACCATATGCTGGTGCAGTTGGCCCTGGGTTCCTCCTAATGCAAGACAATGCTAGACCTCATGTGGCTGGAGTGTGTCAGCAGTTCCTGCAAGAGGAAGGCATTGATGCTATGGACTGGCCCGCCCGTTCCCCAGACCTGAATCCAATTGAGCACATCTGGGACATCATGTCTCGCTCCATCCACCAACACCACGTTGCACCACAGACTGTCCAAGAGTTGGCGGATGCTTTAGTCCAGGTCTGGGAGGAGATCCCTCAGGAGACCATCCGCCACCTTATCAGGAGCATGCCCAGGCGTTGTAGGGAGGTCATACAGGCACGTGGAGCCCACACACACCACTGAGCCTCATTTTGACTTGTTTTAAAGGACATTACATCAAAGTTAGATCAGCCTGTAGTGTGGTTTTCCACTTTAATTTTGAGTGTGACTCCAAATCCAGACCGCCATTGATAATGTGTGATTTTGTTGTCAGCACATTCAACTATGTAAAGAAAAAAGTATTTCATAAGATTTCATTCATTCAGATCTAGGATGTGTTAGTGTTCCCTTTATTTTTTTGAGCAGTATATATATATATATATATATATATATATCTCTGTTTAATATACCTCAGCAGCACAATATTGTGTAGAGCTTTGGCAAAGTGGGTGATGTTATATCCTTCCTGTTTGGCCCTGTCCGGGGGTCTCATCGGATGGCGCCAGTATCTCCTGACCCCTCCTGTCTCAGCCTCCAGTATTTATGCTGCAGGAGTTTGTGTGTCAGGGGGCTAGGGTCAGTTTGTTATATCTGGAGTACTTCTTCAGTCTTATCCGGTGTCCTGTGTGAATTTAAGTATGCTCTCTCTAATTCTCTCTCTCAGAGGAGGAGGACCTGAGCCCTAGTCATGCCAGGTAGTCCTGACGCATGGTCCGTCTTGCTGTCCCCAGTCCACCTGGCCTTGCTGCTGTTCCAGTTTCAACTCTTCTGCCTGTGGCTATGGAACCCTAAACTGTTCATATTTACTTGAGGTGCTGTCCTGTTGCATCCTCCACAACTACTGTGATTATTATTATTTGACCCTGCTGGTCATCTATGAACGTTTGAAAATCTCGGCCATGTTCTGTTATAATCTCCACCCGGCGCAGCCAGAAGAGGACTGGCCACCCCTCATAGCCTGGTTCCTCTCTAGGTTTCTTCCTAGGTTTTGGCCTTTCTAGGGAGTTTTTCCTAGCCACCATGCTTCTACACCTGCATTGCTTGCTGTTTGGGGTTTTAGGCTGGGTTTCTGTACAGCACTTTGAGATATTAGCTGAAGTACGAAGGGCTATATAAATAAATTTTATAGAGGACTGAGGGTCTTCCAAATATTGAAATTGTGTAAATAGTTACCCATGTTATTTTGTAAATGTATATATTTTTTCCCATATTTTTTTCTCCATGTATTTTGGGGGGGGTGTGTTAGAATACCATTTTGGCATTTTGCATATAGTTATTTGTTTCAAAATGTATACCTTCACCAATTTGGCCACTTGGGTACATTTGGGCTACTTGTGTGGGACACCTGTGTGACTTCATGATAAATGTCATGTAGCACACTCATTTTGGGAGTTATCATTCTGAAACTTTGCACAAGTACTGTTGCCCTCTTATATTTTTCACTGAAATTATCCCCATCACCCTATCTGAATGATTTTTTTTTTTAATGAACAAGATAATACAATTTTAAAAAACTTTGTTTTATCTAAACCAGATCTATTGTGTTATATTCTCCTACATTCAATTCACATTTACGCAAACTTCAGAGTGTTTTCTTTCAAATGGTACCAAGAACATGCATATCCTCGCTTCTGGGCCAGAGCTACAGGCAGTTAGATTTGGGTATGTCTTCAGGTGGAAATTGAAAAAAGTAGGGGGGTAGCTCTAAGAGGTTGAAGCCAGCTGCCTCAATGTGTTGGAGGAAACTGTCGAACTGACAACCGAAGTTGATCAATCAGCCCACTACAAGGAGTCACTAGAGCATGATGAAACAAGGACATCCCGGCCGGCCAAACCCTCCCCTAACCCGGATGATGCTGGGCCAATTGTGCACTGTCCCATGGGTGTCACGGCCGGCTGTGACACATCTTGGGATCTAACCCGAGGCTGCAGTGGTGCTTTAGCACTTATTGTTGAATTTGCGATTTCCAACTTGTTTTTAATGTTTATGGCCGATGAGCACCGATACGTTTTATCTATAGTTTCTCATTTCTCTTCATGTGACAAGGATAAAAAATGATTTGCCAGTAGATTGCCGACTTCATGCATGATGACTGCTTCCTAGCTAAGATTTTTAAATGATGATGTTGACATGATCAATCCAATCAAAGCCGACGTAATTGTATCTGTGGCCATTGACCTTGAGCCTTCTTGGATGGGCACTTCTAATGTAAATCTATGGCAGCACCCAAGGGCCTTGAGTTTGAGCTCTCCCCGTAGATTTTGTTGTGACATAGGGTCCCATGAGTGACACCCTGAGCCAATCATTGCACAACTAGAGAACAATACCAACCCCTATGCATCGTATTTTCTGCTGGCTTCCCCACCACCAGAGAAAACACTGAGCTAGGCTGAAACTCCTGCATTTTGGAGCTGCCTTACTCAAGAAACCAAAAAAAGAGACCACGTTTGTATGCGGCTTTAACTCAATGATTTTGTTTATTTTTATCTAAACAGGTAGGCCTCAAAACAGGTGTGCCCTAAATGACACATCGCCACTGTATCCTTGCCTTGACTTAAGTTGACTGGCAACGCAACATTCTTTGTCCGCAGCTCAAATAGACCAGAAATATCACAGTAGCCAGTAAGCAGCGCAAACTATTTAACAAGCTGAGCAATTTTTCTGAAACTTATTACAATATTTTAATAATGCAACCAAACCATATTACTCTTGAGTTATGCAACAATACACAAGCATTAGCAGACCATTAAAGGGTTTATTTTCTCATCTGGGCACATTAAATTAGCTGACAATACACAGCTAACTCCTGCTAGCTCGCTTACATACTTCATGATTAAGTAATGTTAGGATATCAGTAAAATTGCCTTAGAAAAAAAACAGGCTTCATTTTATCAATATCATGGAAGTAATTGAGGTAAAACGCAAATTGCGACTGAAAACGTGGACAATTCCCTAGGGAGTTGCTTCTTCACTGGGAGCTTGGTGTACTCAAAGCAAAAAATAAAAACACAGATTTAAAGCTACGATGACACTTTCAGAATGTAACAGGCTCTCAAATACAATTTCAGGTAGACTTAAAACAAGTCTCATATGGGCAATGTTTTTACATTTCAGCTGTTCTGCTATAAAAATTCTTACTGTTAAGAGGGTAGGCTCTAGTCAATTCTGTTTACTTTTCCTGCTTAGAGGGGTGCAACTGTCGGGCAATTGTCATGCTCTACCTCCAGAGGTAGTGGTCGAGATGGACTGTTGCGGTGACCGTATTACCGCCGCACCAGCAGTAATGAGTCATGGCCGCAGTAAAATTCAACATTACCGCTGGGTCACGTTAATCTCCTACTATGCACATGTTAGTAGTACCCAACTCACTAATGATCATCAGTTTACTACTCAGGGCTTTATTGTCCCACTAACCACTCTGACATCAATGTAAATGCATTTGAAAATCACTTCATTGTGATTTTGTCAATTTGAAGAAAGAAGTTTAACAAGTTGAAACTGAGTGTAAAAAATGATTGTTGTGGATGTTGTTTCAAAGCCTAACACAACAAAATGGATGGTGTTTTAAGGTGAAAATTAATTCAAAACACCCATGTGCATATTCAAGCATATGCATAGGCCTATATGAGGTCAAGCCCCCTGTAAAAAACTTGAATATAAATAATGATTGCGCTGTTATACAATACATAGCCTACAGCATATTACACTAGGCAGAAAACTTTTTTTTTGTGTTTTTTTGTTGTTTTTCTTTGGTATATTGGTGTAGCCTAAATTTAAGAAATCCAGTTAGCCTGCAATTACAGTGAATTTGATTTTGAATAGCCTAGTAAAACATTTTATACATTTAAAAATATAAAACGCATGTAAAGTTTTGGTCCCATGTTTCATGAGCTGAAATAAAAAAAATGTTCCATACGCACAAAAATCTTATTTCTCAAGTGTTGTGCACATATTTGTTTACATCCCTGTTAGTGAGCAATTCTCCTTTGCCAAGATAATCCATCTACTTGACGTGTAGCATATCAAGAAGCTAATTAAAACGGCATGATCATTACACAGGTGCACCTTGTGCTCGAGACTAAAGGCCACTCTAAAATGTGCAGTTGTCAAACAACATAATGTAACAGATGTCTCAAGTTTTGAGAAAGCGTGCAATTGGTATGCTGACTGCAGAATGTCCATCAGAGCTGTTGCCAGATAATTGCATGCTAATGTCTCTACCATAAACAACATCCAACGAGTTTTTAGAATTTGGCAGTACGTCCAACCAGCCTCACAACTGCAGACCCCATGTATGGCGTTGTGTTGCGGAGCGGTTTACTGATGTCAACGTTGTGAACAGAGCTCCCTATGGTGGATGTGTGGTTATGATATGGGCAAGCATAAGCTACGGCAACGAACACAATTGCATTTTATTGACGGCAATTTGAATGCACAGCGATACTGTGATGAGATCATGAGGCCCATTGTCGTGCCATTCATACGCTGCCATCGCCTCACGGTTCAGCATGATAATGCACAGCCCCACGTCGCAAGGATCTGTACACAATTCCTGGAAGGTGAAAATGTCCCAGTTCTTCCATGGCCTGCATACTCACCAGACATGTCATCCATTGAGCATGTTTAGGATGCTCTGAATCAACATGCACGACATCAAGTTCCGGTTCCCTCCAATATCCAGCAATTTGCACAGCCATTGAAGAGGTGTGGGACAACCTTCTACAGGCCATAATCAACAGCCTTAACTCTTTGAGAAGGAGATGTGTAATGCTGCAAGAGGCAAATAGTGGTCACACCAGCCATTAACTGGTTTTCTGATCCATTTCCATTTTTTAAAAGGTATGTGTGGCCAACAGATGCATATCTTTATTCCAAGTGATTTGAAATCCACAGATTAGGGCTTAATTTATTTATTTCAATTAACTTACTTCCTTATGAACTGTTCAGTATATTTTCATAATAGGCTGACACATTACCTTTAGCTACAGAATATCTCACCACTGTTTGTTTCCATCTCCCCTTCTCTCCTTCATTCCTTTCTCCAGCGCGCAGAGAGCGGGACTGTCAACAGTTTAATGAAATTTGTTTAGCTGTGAACATGTTACTATCGATGTTCCTGAACAGATTTCACTTGGATCCCAAATGAAGCACCCAGTAGCTGCAGGAACAATGTTGGGGAGCCTATGGTATACAGAGTTTTGGTGGAATAGCACCTGTCGCGCAACGAAATAACCATAGGAGTGTACCTGACGCTAGTTAAACGAACCGCCGGGAAAGTGGCCTCCATTCGCTATTCAAGTGCCTACGGATGCCGTGTTTATTTTTTTTGCCCCCGTTCCTGCCGATTTCATAACGGGCCATTCTAAATCTGAACTAATTTTACATATTAGTACAAGAGAATAGTCGATAGGTGAAAATATGACCTCTTGATGAGAGAACGTGTGCAGCCTGAGACAAGGAACAGCTTTTTTTTTAGTCAAAAGTCGCACCATGCAGCCCATACAGTGGGGCAAAAAAGTATTTAGTCAGCCACCAATTGTGCAAGTTCTCCCACTTAAAAAGATGAGAGAGGCCTGTCATTTTCATCATAGGGACACTTCAACTATGACAGACAAATCAAAAATGAGGAAAAAAATCCAGAAAATCAAATTTTTAATGAATTTGCAAATTATGGTGGAAAATAAGTATTTGGTCACCTACAAACAAGCAAGATTTCTGGCTCTCACAGACCTGTAACTCTTTCTTTAAGAGGCTCCTCTGTCCTCCACTCGTTACCTGTATTAATGGCACCTGTTTGAACTTGTTATCAATATAAAAGACACCTGTCCACAACCTCAAACAGCCACACTCCAAACTCTACTATGGCCAAGACCAAAGAGCTGTCAAAGGACACGAGAAACAAAATTGTAGACCTGCACCAGGCTGGGAAGACTGAATCTGCAATAGGTAAGCAGCTTGGTTTGAAGAAATCAACTGTGGGAGCAATTATTAGGAAATGGAAGACATACAAGACCACTGATAATCTCCCTCGATCTGGGGCTCCACGCAAGATCTCACCCCGTGGGGTCAAAATGATCACAAGAACGGTGAGCAAAAATCCCAGAACCACACGGGGGACCTAGTGAATGACCTGCTGGGACCAAAGTAACAAAGCCTACCATCAGTAACACACTACGCCGCCAGGGACTCAAATCCTGCAGTGCCAGACGCGTCCCCCCTGCTTAAGCCAGTACATGTCCAGGCCCGTCTGAAGTTTGCTAGAGAGCATTTGGATGATCCAGAAGAAGATTGGGAGAATGTCATATGGTCAGATGAAACCAAAATATAACCTTTTGGTAAAAACTCAACTCGTCATGTTTGGAGGACAAAGAATGCTGAGTTGCATCCGAAGAACACCATACCTACTGTGGAGCATGGGGGTGGAAACATCATGCTTTGGGGCTGTTTTTCTGCAAAGGGACCACGACGACTGATACGTGTAAAAGGAAAGAATGGGGCCATGTATCGTGAGATTTTAAGTGAAAACCTCCTTGCATCAACAAGGGCATTAAAGATTTAACATGGCTGGGTCTTTCAGCATGACAATGATCCCAAACACACCGCCTGGGCAATGAAGGAGTGGCTTCGTAAGAAGCATTTCAAGGTCCTGGAGTGGCCTAGCCAGTCTCCAGATCTCAACCCCATAGAAAATCTTTGGAGGGAGTTGAAAGTCCGTGTTGCCCAGCAACAGCCCCAAAATATCACTGCTCTAGAGAAGATCTGCATGGAGGAATGGGCCAAAATACCAGCAACAGTGTGTGAAAACCTTGAAGACTTACAGAAAATGTTTGACCTCTGTCATGGCTGACAAAGTATTGAGATAAGTATTTGGTCAATAACAAAAGTTTATTTTCCACCATAATTTGCAAATAAATTCATTTAAAATATCCTACAATGTTATTTTCTGGATTTTGTTTCTTCTCATTGTGTCTGTCATAGTTGAAGTGTACCTATGATGAAAATTACAGGCCTCTCATCTTTTTAAGTGGGAGAACATGCACAATTGGTGGCTGACTAAATACTTTTTCCCCCCACTGTATGCTTTAATTTAAGGCTTTCTATGGTGTGTATCATTCACAACTAAAGTTGCCAAAACTCTAAATCTAACGCTCAACTTAGTCACTTCATATGTGCGCTCTCACTCCGGAATGGGAAAAATATCCTCTTTTATTATGCTAAGTTAAATTTGATTCTTCTTACTATAAAATCATATAATATAAAAATGTCATGTGACTTATAAGCATATCTTGTCTGCTAAATTAACAAGCCTGCAGCCAATGACATGGAGCATAGTCAGATAAACAGTAGGTCAACTCTTATTCTGTTCTTCGGAAAAACAAATGTGTTGTTTCTTTAGACCTGCCTAAAATAAATAATGGATTAATTGTGATGTGTATCCAATGTATTTTTCAGAGTTTGATAAATTTACACTGAACAAATAGGTTAAAGTTCACATGACTGGGAATACAGATATGAGTCTGTTGGTCAAAGATACATTTTTAAAAAGGTAGGGGCGTAGAAAATTACTTTTCAGTATCTGGTGTGCAGCGTGACACCTCCTTCGCATAGAGTTGATCAGGCTGTTGATTGTGGCCTGTGGAATGTTGTCGTACACGTCGATCCAAAGGATCCCAAACATGCTCAAGGGGAGACAGGTCTGAGTATGCAGGCCATGGAAAAACTAAGACATTGTCAGCTTCCAGGAATTGTGTATAAAGCCTTGCAACATTGGGCTGTATATTATCATGCTGAAACATGAGGTGACGGTGGTGGATGAATGGCACAACAATGGACCTCAGGATCTAATCACGGCATCTGTGCATTCAAATTGCCATCGATAAAATGCAATTGTGTTTTGTCCGTAGCTTATGCCTGCCCATACCATAACACTACCACCACTATAGGGCACTCTGTTCACAACGTTGTCATCCGCAAACCACTCACCCACATGACGCCATACACTTGGGCTGCGATTGTGAGGCCAGTTGTACTTACCGGAGTTGTAAGGCAGGTTAGATGCAATGCTAAATTATCAAAAACGATGGAGGCGACTTATGGTAGAGAAACTAACATTCAGCTCTGGTGGACATTCCTGCAGTCCACATGCTAATTGCACACTCTCTCAACTTGATACATCGCTGGCATTGTGTTGTGTGACAAAACTGCACATTTTACAGTGGCCTTTTATTGTCCCCAGTTCAAGATGCCCATGATGTTCCAAAGGCTGAAGCAGCTTGTATGCGTAGAGGCCTGGAGATGCTAAAAGTGTTTGTTAACTAACGGTCAGTTACCGTGAGACCGGCAGTCTTTTGCATGATTAAGCGGACGGTGTGTCAATAAGTAATGCGGCTTAGCTCGTGACCTTCGCCGAGTCCATGGGGGAATTGCAGCGGTGAGACAAGATCGTAACTACCAATTGGATATCACGAAAAAGGGGGTAACCCCATTGCACAGAAAAGTCTGAATACATTGGCCATGCTGTCAGTCCAGCATGACTTCTGTCATGTTCAAAACAACTGGAAACTCTGATCTGGGAAATCTCAGACTTCAGTGAGTTCAAGACTACTGGGAACTCAGATAAAACTAGCTCTGATGAGGGAAATAATTTTGAACGGTCATACAACCCTAAAGTCCAAGAGCCCACAAGAAGGACCACTGCGCCACCTTCCTCTTCAAGTGCGCACAGCACAACAAGGGGAGTCCAAAAATTGTATGCTACTGCATGAATTATGTAATACGCCAGGAAGATAGTATTACTTTCTTAGCTACAGTATAGATAAGTGTATGTTGTGTAGTAAACTGTTAGTAGCCCATGTGCCTCACCCTAATAATTGTGTATTTTCACCTCTTAAATTTTACCTACTGTTCTGACTTGTTGGTGCACATTTAGTCTATAGCCTTAGAGAAATATCAAATATGAAGATAAAAGCTTTCATTGTCTACTTATATGCCCCCTTTATTTATCCTACGGTTCTGACTTGGTGTACAGGGAGAATATTTTAAGAACGGCCTGTGTTCTGTTGCAGTACATTTCAAAAGTGCTGAACAAAGAGTTGCCTTCATCCATCCTAGCTCGCTCATTAATGTCTTAATCGAAATTACGGATTGCCTCCTATCCGCTTATTGTTCCCCTACGCCATAGTTCGTACAGCTCAATTGTCAGTAGAAA
This sequence comes from Oncorhynchus tshawytscha, assembly GCF_018296145.1. Lineage (NCBI taxonomy): Eukaryota > Metazoa > Chordata > Actinopteri > Salmoniformes > Salmonidae > Oncorhynchus > Oncorhynchus tshawytscha. The sequence goes on from NC_056458.1 coordinate 34,648,843, forward strand.
CCACATTTGTTTAAGCAAGTCAGCCATAGCAGCTATGTTTTTTTAAAGGCAGTAAATGAGGCTGAATGAACTGTTTCGCTGCCAGACAAGGCTCCGCTGATAGCCAGGTGTAGCAGTCGTAAGGTGTACAGACTGCTTTCGGGACAGCTTTATGTAGGCCTAACAGTTTGGTGGCACTGTTTGTCACAGTTATAGTGCAATTATAGTATTGTATAGTGGCTTTGCTGGCATTTATCAGAAAACATTTGAGTTTGCCCCACCAAGACTTACATGTTAAATCACCACTGCAAGGATGCAATGTGAATTAAAAAGTAGAAAGCTCTTTAGCCACTCCGCTCCTCAGATTCTCCTGTAATGGGGCCTTAAACCTTTGTTTGATCAAGTGCATTTCCTTTGTTGTCCATGTGACCACCTCATACAGACAATGTGTTTCTCTGATCCTAGTTCAACCACCTTACATCACCTGTCTACTGTGACATCATTTGAAGCCTGCAAAGATGAAGATCAAAACCTGATTAAATAAAAGGGGCAAAAAGCTATACCATCTTACAGACATACTCATTGCGTTGCCTTCCACCCATCCTACCCAGACTAAACTATTTTATTTATTATTATTGCCTGGTCCCCAGGCTCAATTGCACTTGAAAGGGCTGTGTCTTAAAATGGAGGCGGGAGAGGGAGCGAGCCAGCTACAGCTGTATTAAATGGGACTTTGAAAATTGGTTTAAATTGCCAATCAAAATTAATGTTCTATTACATTAGCCATATTATTTTAGGGATGCCCAATTGAGTTCGGGCATGTGAAAACTACAGTATTTCTAAGATGCGTACAATGAGATTTTGCTAACTCATTTCCTTGTTTAACACTAGAACCGCTAAAGCAGTAATTTTGACTGCTCATTATTATTTTAAAAAATTACTCTGCCATTTTTAAGTCATGCCCCCCTCCGTCCATCACGTTTCCTAAATAAGTCTATATAAATACACTGTTGGTGTAATAATTATAATATCACAAACAGAACTAGAGTTATAACCAGTCTCAGGGGGAAAGCATAAAGAAAAAATGACATGCCCTCCTGTTGCCCCTCACAACAGCAGGGCCTGCTGCAGCTCCTTCCTTCTAGAGTTTAAAGTGCCCAGCTCATAATCTCCTCAAGTATTGCCTCAAAACTATACTGAAACTATAGAAAGGGGGAGAATGGGTGAGTTGATGAGCAAGGGGAAGCGAATGATTATGTAATCACAAATTGTGAATGAAGAACAGGGCAGGCCATTCTATTGATCCATTCTAATTATAATCTTTAAAATGGTATGTAGCATATATTAGTCCACCGAATCAAAGCAGTCTACAGTGAGAGCGTGCGTAACTGTACATGTTGATCGGCTATCAATATCTGGGAAAATTTCCACAGCAGCAGGTGAGCGAGTGTTGGAGAATATGGTGATAAGACTTGTGGAACCTTATGTTGGCAAGGGGAGAAATGTCACCATGGAAAATCTCACTTCATTATCATTGGCGAACAAGTTGCTTACGAAGAAAACAAGTTTGGCCAGCACCATGAACAAAGTGAGACGGAGCTACCTCCCTTTGCGCAAAATAAGGCACCTGCAGAGCCGTTGTCCAATGGTGCTGAAGAATGACAAGACGATGGGGACACAAAGAGAACCGGAGACTATTACGCACTAAAACGAAACAAAAGGTATGTCAAAGTGTGTCAAGCAAGTGAAAGTGTGCAAAATTGTGTCAACTGTTAGGATAAGGGATAACAGCTAAATTAAATCCAAATGGTGCCATTGAATAAAGATGCACGCAACAATGAACTATTTGACTGCTTTCATATCGACACTTCTAGTCATAATTCCATTATCGCTTTTGTGCCAGGTTTCACTATTTATGAAGACCACTTGGCACTTATGTTTAGGCTACTGATGTTTTCATAATTTGACCGTGTCTTTTGACCTTGCATCTTGGTGGTTGGGGTATGTATTTTTTTCCATAGTTATAAAAAAATTAAGCTGTTACTGTGTTCTAACACAAATGCTTTCTGTTTCATAGTTGTGACAATGGCACACCACAAATAAAATTGATTGAACACTTGAATTTTGGCATTTGTGATTTTTTTGTTCTTACATATAGCCAACAGTAACAAACTAAAGAAAATGCTTGTGTTATCTGAAATAAAATAAAGGTTAGAATATGTCACCCAAGGCCTTCATAAAAACACATTTTTTATAATCAAATGTTTAAATTACACCGTTAGAAATGTTGCAGTCTGAATGACTGCTCATTAACTTGAAGGGGGGGCTGTCGAGGCCCAGCGGTTCTAGTGTTAAATTGCTTGCATTGCTCACGCTTTGAAGTCCACAATGTAGGGGAGGTTCTAGGGGTTGCGCTAATGGTAATGCAGAGATCAGCCAATTAAAAATCAGTGGTTGTTTCATCCTCATGCCATAGCCTCCAGCACTTAAGAGCGTTGGGCCAGTAACCGAAAGGTTGCTGGTTCAAATACCAGCGCAGACTATGTGAAAATCTGTCGATCTGCCCTTGAGCAAGGCACTTCACCCAAATTTTCTCCAGGGGTGCAGTACTACTATGGTTACACCTGTAAAACAACATTTCACATTTTATATATTTTTTTAAACCTGACGGTTCGACAGAGCCGGTTGGAAGACAAGATTACCTCAAAATACACAACAAATAGGAGGTAGAAGAGCAAATTGTTGATCATATTCCTATTATTATGGTTAAAGAAAACTGTACTCATTAATCTAAGTGTGGCAAGCTACACAGCCCTGCTCCCCACCTTGTGGAGAGATGTGTGTGTGTGGACCATATAGACCCCCAAAACTACACTGGCCGTGGTCCATTCATTGCAATGAAAGCATACAACTGGTTGTATACCTCACATGCATGAATAATTTAACCATAAACATCTAAAAATAGACAATTAACATGGTGGAATAAAACCTTCGATCCTGTGCATGTCAAGACGAGTTAAATTGGCACACTTCTCCTCACTGCGATTTTTGGTGTGGCAGGGTAGCCTAGTGGTTAGAGCATTGGACTAGTAACCGAAAGGTTGCAAGTTCATTTCCCCAAGCTGACAAGGTACAAAATCTGTCGTTCTGCCCCTGAACAGGCAGTTAATTAATCCACTGTTCCTTGGAATTTGTTCTTAACTCACTTGCCTAGTTAAATAAAGGTACAATAAATGAATGAACTGCATCATTTGGGTCCTATATTGTGCGTGGAGATCATAACCAATCTGAATTAAAGGCGGCACTTCTGCTGTATTTGCTGCTTTCTTGGAATCGCATCTCACACATAGCCTACAACATACACCAGTCATAATCGAACATAGGCTTATCATTCTGGCGAATAGCCTAGCTTATTGCATGTCGCTCGGTTAGGCACTTACCATTTGAAATTAGCACCACACAGAGCAGCAGAGTTCCTTTGCAAGATGGTAAAATTGACATCGTAGATATCTCGGTAAATCCAGTAAGCAATCGTGAATACAGGAGTCTTCAAATATAGCTTCCGACCGGTGTTTGCCTATGGCAGGTTCTTCGAGAGTCAAGTTCAATTGTTTACAATATATGGTGGTGTAGCCTTACTGAATCTGTCTACTATGTCAAATCTGACAATTGTCCGATTGGCTTTCTGATAAAATGCAAGGCATGACGAAGACCTCTTCTCTTTCTAAAGGAGCACCAAGCGGCAGAAGAAAGTTACATGTATCCGGATTAAGTGGCTCAATTGCGCCCTCAATTAAGTATTCCACAATGTATGTTCCAAATATGAAGCCAAGTCAACTGGTTAATAAATTCAACAAATGCGCAATTGTTCACAAATACGTGGCAAACAAATATACTATTTGATGTTGAATTCCTCCGCGCTCAGTAGGATAAAGGGTGAGAGATTTGATGATGGTATAAATTGAAGTGCCTGAGATACAACACTGATTCCCTTAGCCTACAGAAAGATAAACGTTGTGTTTTTCAAACGGTCCTGAAACTGGAGAGCGGTTGTTGATTTCCACGACTGGGCCAATTAAAAAATAAACACAAAAAAGACAACCAACACCGGATGCAACAATTTAGCCAACAAACGCGATTAATGGAGAGTCCGCCCGTCGGTCTTCACTGTGCGGAAGGCAACACCGGTTCGGGTTCAAAGACGGGTGCCTCCTGCCTTTCTTAAAAAGTTCTCCAGTACACAGGCGAGACGAATCTTTAGTAAGCAAAACATGGAAATTCCAGGATTAAAAGGCTATACTAAAGAAAATCGACTAATAATATGGGATAGGCTGTGAGATTCCTCGTTTCCAAAACTATCACAGCGTTTCCCAACCGAAGTCACTGCATTTGATTCATGCAGTGATATGATAGTTCATCTAGTTCCCAGATTTTAAACGGCAGTCCATGTACCACGTGTCGATGTTAGGCTACCTAAATCTTCCTTCTACACGTCCTCAGACACAAGAATGTTGACCATAGTTACTGAATCTGCGGCAGTAGTCCAAATCCATCCCCTAACTGTGGTTAAAAACTCACGGGTAGTTCGACTTCATTGTTTCGCACTATCCTGCTCAGCGTTGGCCATTTACGCATTCGTTGCCGCTCGTCTGGTTAAGGGAATAAAGAGATATTGCTAATACATACTCCTCGTATGCGTTGTGTCCGGTACAGCAGGTTTTAACAGTAAAAAGGCGACTTTCTCAAAGGCAGTTGCTACAGAGATCGTTCTCCCTCGATCTAAAGATTCCACACGCACAACTGAAAGTGGCATGAACCAAATTTCAATCACGTGGTACCCTCATCAGACCTTAGTCTGACGCACACATGAATCGTTTATTCAATGAGATGGACAGTGTGCATGTGTAGCCCATCATGTATTTTTTCTCAAATCAATTTGTTAATTAGTATCGAAAACATTTCGTCAATTCTTATAACATGTTGCATGTAGCCTATACATTCGTTGAGCCTTAAGGCTATTGAAAGGCTATTGATTACATTTGAAATTTCAGGTGAGCAACATCGTCTAACCTCTGGTTACAACTTGGTCTCAGAGAATGTCGTATTATTCTATATGTAAATCCGCGACAACATTTAGTATGGTTTTCATTTGTGGATGTCCATCATTCCTTTCACACGCTAGGCTAGGAATTCGGGGTTAAGGTTAGGTTCAAGGGTTAGGGTTTGCTAACATGCTAAATAGTTGCAAAGTAGCTAAAAGGTAGTAAGTAGTTGCTAATGATCTAAAATGCTAAAAGTTGTCTGTGACAGGAATCAAACACACAACCATTGGGTTGCTAGATGATCGCGTTATACATACACAATGACCGTCCTTTAGTTTTTGCCTTAAGTGACCTTCTGTCTTATGTAACTATACCAAACATAACATTCTACACTGAACAAAAAGATAAACACAACATGTAAAGCATTGGTTTCATGAGGTGTAATAAAATACCCTAGACAGTTTCCATATGCACAAAAAGCTTCTCTCAAATGTTGTGCACAAATTTGTTTACATCCCTGATAGGGAGCATTTCTCCTTTGCCAAGATAATCCAGCCACCTGACAGGTGTGGTATATCAAGAAGCTGATTAAACAGCATGATCATTCCACAGGTGCACCTTGTGCTGCAGACAATAAAAGGCCACTAAAATGTGTAGTTCCGATGTCTCAATTGTTTTTTGTTTTTCTTAAATGTACCACTTTTTCTCTCCAATTTATGATATCCAATTGGTAGTTACAGGCTTGTCCCATCGCTGCAAGTCCTGTACAGACCTCGGGAGAGGCAAAGGTTAAGAGCCATCGCGTCCTCTGAAACACAACCCTGCCAAGCCCCACTGCTTCCTTACTCACTGTTGGCTTAACCTGGAAGCCAGCCGCACCAATGTGTCGGAGGAAACACCGTACAACTGGTGACCGCAGTCAGCGTGCATGCACCCGGCCCGCCACAAGGAGTTGCTAGAGCGCGATAGGACAAGGACATCCCGGCCGACTAAACCCTCACCTAACCTGGACGATGCTGGGCCAATTGTGCGCCGCCTCATTGGTCTACCGGTTGCGGCCGGATGTGATACAGCCCGGGATTGAATCCTGGTCTGTAGTGCCTTAGACCGCTGTGACACTCTGGAGGCCCTTGAAGTCTCAAGTCTTGGGGGAGTGTGCAATTGGCATGGTGACTGCAGGAATGTCCACCAGAGCTGTTGCCAGTGAATTTAATGTTATTTTCTCTACCATAAACTGCCTCCAACGTTGTTTTAGATAATTTAGCAGTACGTCCAACCGGCCTCACAACTGCAGATCACGTGTATGGCTTCGTGTGGTCGAGCAGTGTGCTTTTGTGAACAGAGTGCCTCACACTCTAAAAAGAAAAGGTTCCTGGAATATCCTTTAGTGGTTCTTAAAATTGAAAGTGTGGGGAAACCCTATAAGTTCTTCTGTCTGTTTGTTTCTGTTTGTCTTTCCTATTTAACTTACTTTTATAGATGCCTTGGTGGGTGGATGGTTTGGAGGGAGGGAGGGGGGAATGGATGGGAAAATGAGGGGTTAGGTTGTTCTGTTTTTATTATATCTGAAAATGTATATGTTAAGTTAAAAAAAATAAACAAAGGGTTCTTCAAGGATCCCCTTTTAGTGGATCCTCAAAGAACCTTTTGGGGTACTTTTAACTAGCCCCTCCCCTATTATAAGTTAAATGTTAAATGTAGTTAAATGTAATAATAATAGTAATATGCTTAACAATAACAATGCTACAATATTTTTATTTTTATTTTAATGGCAAAGCAGAATAAAAAAATCTACATTTGAGGTAAACTCCAAGCAGAGCCCCAAGTCCAATGAATATATATTCTGGCGTGTTGATGTTGATGTTCTCTGTACAACACTGTGTTCTACTCCCTTCACAGAACAGTGCAAACAGGCTCTAACCAGAATAGAAAGAGTGGGAGGCCCCAGTGCACAACTGAGCAAGACGACAAGTACATTAGTGTTTAGTTTGAGAAACAGATCAGACAAGTCCTCAACTGACAGGTTCATTAAATAGTACCCGCAAAACACCAGTCTCAATGTCAAGAGTAAAAAGGCGACTTCGGGATGTTGGCCTTCTATGTAGAGTTCGTCTGTCATCTTTTCGTTTTATTGGCCAGTCTGAGATATGGCTTTTTCTTTGCAACTCTGCCTAGAAGGCCAACATCCCGGAGTTGCCTCTTCACTGTTGACATTGAGACTGGTGTTTTGCGCGTACTATTTAATGAAGCTGCCAGTTGAGGACTTGTGTGGCATCTGTTTCTCCAACTAGACACTAATGTACTTGTCCTCTTTCTCCATTGTGCACCAGGGCCCCTCACTCCTCTTTCTATTCTGGTTAGAGCCAGTTTTCGCTGTTCTATAAAGGGAGTAGTGCACAGAGTCGTACGAGATATTCAGTTTCTTGCCAAATTCTCGCATGAATTTCTTGCCTTCATTTCTCAGAACAAGAATAATGAGTTTCGGAAGAAAGTTGTTTGTTTCTGGCCATTTTGAGCCTGTAATCGAACCCACAAATGCGGATGCTCAACTAGTCTTAAGAAGGACTGTTTTATTGCTTCTTTCACCAGGACAACAGTTTTCAACAGTGCTAACATAATTGCAAAAGGGTTTTCTAATCATCAATTATCCTTTTTTTAATCTTTATTTAACTAGGCAAGTCAGTTAAGAACAAATTCTTATTTTCAATGACGGCCTATTCTTATTTTCAATGACGGCCAAAGCACACCGGTGGGTGTGCTTTGCTGCAGGAGGAACTGGTGCACTTCACAAAATAGATGGCATCATGAAGCAAGAAAATTATGTGGATATATTGAAGCAACATCTCAAGACATCAGTCAGGAAGTTAAAAGCTTGGTCGCGAATGGGTCTTCTAAATGAACAATGACCCCAAGCATACTTCCAAAGTTGTGGCAAAATGGCTTAAGGACAACATAGTCAAGGTATTGGAGTTGCCATCACAATGCCTTGACCTCAATCCCATAGAAAATATGTGGGCAGAAATGAAAATGCATGTGGGAGCAAGGAGGCCTACAAACCTGACTCAGTTACACCAGCTCTGGCAGGAGGAATGGGACAAAATTCACCCAACTTATTGTGAGAAGCTTGTGGAAGGCTACCTGAAATGTTTGACCCAAATTAAACAATTTAAAGGCAATGCTACCAAATACTAATTGAGTGTATGTAGACTTCTGACCCACTGGGAATGTGATGAAAGAAATAAAAGCTGAAATAAATGATTCTCTCTACCATTATTCTGACATTTCACATTCTTAAAATAAAGTGGCGATCCTAACTGAATTTTTATTTGGATTAAATGTCAGGAATAGTGAAAAACTGAGTTTAAATGTTTTTGGCTAAGGTGTATGTAAACTTCCGACTTCAAACGTATGTCCTTCTTTGCCGCACATGACCACACAGCTGGGCAGTAGGCCAGGTGCGACAAGACAAGGGCCTGTAGGACCTGTCTGGTCAACTGAGATGTCAAGAAGGCGGAGTAATGCCCTATCATGGATAGACCTCTTCCAATTTTAGCAACCATTGAGTCTATGTTCTGACCATGAAAGTTTGCAATCAAGGGTTACACACATCAGTTTGGTCTCCTCAACTTGCTCAAAAGCCATATTATTCAATAATAGATCTAAACAAGGTTTAGCGTCGTCTGTCTTCTGTAAACAAGCGATATAACATGGAGAGGTGGCCCTATCGGAACACTAACCCTGTAAAGGTGTGTAGTAATTTAACCTTTTGTTTAGTTGAAAATGTTTTCTCACTGATATGAAAGTTTGGTTCCTTATGTTTTCAAAACCATACAGCAAGCATTCTTTTTAACGTTCAGAACGAATGTCGGGGATGTTAACAAAACTCTCTCGAACAGAAGATACTATCATCAACAGGCACTAATGCAGTTAACGTCTATGAATGGGTTACCTCTACCCTAACAGTCTTCATTTTAATAAACATTTATCGAAATGATCAAGTTAAAGGCTTATAACATGCAGGATAATACAAAGAGCCATTAATCTCTTTATGAATGACGATTATTTAGCTGTTCATATGTTAGAGATCAACTTCATGCAATAATTACCAACGTGTCATATTGGATAATACACTATTACATAAGTCAACTATTGTCATTTCTGATTCAACCCACTGTTATCTGCTATTATCTAGTGTGAGCTCTGATATGGTAAACATCTTCACTCAATCATGAGCCTTATGCAGCGTTCACGTCATGTCGGAAACTCTGCTATTTCGGACTTGCTAACATAGGCGAAAGAGTCAGATCCCGCGATGCTTTACGGAAATAACTTACATTGATTTTAACTCTGAGGTCCCAAGTTTCCGACATGTGAACGCAGCATTATTCCAGTTGCAGGGAGTGTTACTGAATGGGTTCTGGTTTCAATGTTTATTCTGATTATTACAGCGTGTGAAGAACATTATATACAATAAATATCATGCAACCTGTTACAGTCCCAATGGAAAAACTAAAAATGTCATTCCTCACAGAAAAGGGAACTAACAAGAAGTGACTTCCACAACCAAAACAGAAAGGGGTTCTGAAAGACACCCATGGTGCATACACTGAAAGTGGGCAAACAACTAATAATGGGCTTCGAAGACACCCATCATGAATGCCCTCTAAAAGGAAGGACAAACTAAAAGGAAAACAGGAAAACCACCCACACCAATTTAGAATAGGGAATAAAACAAATATGGAGAAAAACAGGGAGAACTAAACTCAGGTTTCTTTTTGGCTAACTAAAGTGGAAGAACTGACTTGAGGTGTAGCTCTCCAGAGAAGAGGCGGCAGAGCGAGAGGTTTCACTCTCGCCAAAATCTGTCCAAAATAAGCCCAATGAGTTTCTATGGGCTCATTTTGGACCTAAGCTTGACGCACAATTTCCACCTCCGACTCCCATTGTTAGACTGGCAACATAATCACATAGTCATTATCCCAACATCTCCTCACCTGATGCACTGGGCCAGCAGGTCCAAAATACTAGCTGGGCCAGCACAGGTGAAACAAATCCTCACTAACGAGATCACTTTCTGGGCCAGCACAGGTGAAATACATCCTCATTAACAAGATTACTCTCTCTGGGCTAGCACATACTGACTAACGAGGTGACTCCAATCTGTGCACCTCAGCTAACATGCTAAAGTGCTAACAAACCTTGAAATTGATTGAGAAACCGAAAACCCGTAACAAGCCTAAGAATAGCAGAATTCTAAACAGAGTAGCAAATAAACATCCACTTTTGGCCACCGTTTGCTAAGCAGATGACCTCACAACACAGCTGCTCCATTCTCTTCCAAGTTGAGTGAAAGCATCGATGTGGGAAATGGAGACTCCACTCATTTTCTCATTAAAGCATGTCGCTTCATGCATTTTATTTGGCTCTGTTCTGAGATTTGTCAAGGCTCCAGCAATCCATCCAGGGTACAGAGGTCATGATCACTATGTTAAGGGTTCAAAAGTCCCAGATGTGCTGTAGATTTCAAAGATTATATCACAGCTTTGAACCATCTTTGTCCAGTGCACCTTACATTATTAGGACTGCAGATAACGGTGATCCATTCCCCTTCTGGAGGAAAGTTGTCATCCTCTGGCTTCCAGGTCTTTGAGTGATGTGCTTCACACAGTCCCCCGGGCCCCCAATAATATTGCCACTGATACTGAGTATCTTTTCCTTCCAAATGTAGAGGCCTACAAACATATCTCACTTGTAGTGGCATTAAACAAAGTTCATTACCGCCAGCATGAAAAGATCTGCTGGGAATATAAATGCTATGTCCTAAAATATTGCATCGCTTTGGGCTGCCTTGTTCTATAATGTTAGGCTAAGCTGCTTTGTTCTTGCAGCGTAAGTGATTGCACAGTGAAGTTATCGTGTAGTGTAGTATAAGGATTTAGTACCCTTTTGTATTGACACTTGACGTCTGCACTCCATTTTAGGGCATCAATGTTATCAGTCGCAAAGTACATACTTTGGGGCAGGGGACATGCAATGGGCATCAGAGATAAAACCACAGCTAAATCTAAAACAATAGGCTTAACTGTCATGTAGATTTCATTGCCCCAATTTTATGATGGAAGCAAAGTCTCTCCATTTTATAGTAATTTATCTAGTCTCTAGCAGAACAACGACTTATATGTTAAAATTATTGTGTAAGTCACTTGTGTCCAGAAGTCAGTGTCACTGTGTCCATATAGTCATTTCCTCTTCTCTGGTGGCAGAAGAACATCCATAATTTGTTTTGTGCTGCTGTCTTAAATGTTTAAATCATCATGTTGACTATTCTGTCCAACTGAAGAACAGTACTGTCTGGACAGACTTGTTTTTTTTACTAAGGACTCGTTGACATTCTGCACCATGTCTCTGAGTAAGATGTGTATTTACCTCATATGAAATGCAATTAATTCTAAACAATCAATATTTTACAAAGCAAAGGACGGAATAAAAAATGCATGCTTTCTTTCCTGAGAAGAGTGAGTTAACGCAAACCTCATGAGACAGAGCAGCTTACCTCAAATAACATCTCAGAAAAAAGCCTTAGGCAGTGATTTGGATATAACAAGAAGAATATATTGATCATATTGTTTATGTACAAATGATTCATAGGTAATCAGCAATATCATAATTTCCTCAACACTGAGGATACACTGATACTGATACTGCTAGACCAATGCCGTGTTACATAAGATTTCAAATGCTTGATGTGATGTCAGGCCCAGGTTTTGTTTTTTGCCCAAGCATTATACAGCTGGTTCAAATAATAAACTCATCATCAAGCTTTGAATATTTGAATCAGCTGTGTAGTGCCAGGGTAAAAAACAAAACGTGTACCTAGGGGGGGTCCCAGGACCAAGTTTGGGTAACCTTGTGTTGGTGCATAATCACAATAACAATGCCAATGTCAAAACCGAAATTTGGGAAACCCTGCACTAGCCCACAAATGCTGTGCTTCCAATTCATGTCTGAACTTTTTGAACTGGATAGCATGCACACAGGGCTTCCGATATCACAAATGATAGCCTACCTACATTAATAAACTAACTTGTTTTAGTGGAATATTTAAAAACGGTGCTGCTGAAGTCGTTGCCTCTCCTTGTCCGGGCGGTGCTCGGCTTCACCGGCCTTCTAGCCATCATTGATACATTTTTCATTGGTTTTGTCTTGTCTTCCCACACACCTATTTTCAATCCCATTTATTACCTGTTGTGTATTTAACCCTCTGTTTCCCCTCATGTCTATGTCAGAGATTGTTTTATGTCAAGGGTTGTTTTATGTTGTATAGGTGCGCGACGGGTCCTCGTACCCATGTTCGTTTATGTATGTACGTATTTAGTGTTTGGAGTATGTTAAGTGGACTTATATTAAAAGACTCCATTTACACTCTGTTTGACTCTCCTGCGCCTGACTTCCCTGCCACGTATACACACGACTCTGACAGCAAGTGTGTTTGTAGTGTATCACAATATTATCATATTTACAATGACATGTTTGGTACAGGGCACACTTCTCCCTGTCCCAACACTGAATTTGTTTTACTTTGGCTAAAACCCACAGGAAATTCACCCCAAATCATTCCAATGCTATGGTTCACTTACATAAATACAGAATTACAGGCCATGGAGGGTGAGGGAACAATTTTCACACAAAGTGAAGCCACCACTTGATTATCGACAGTATGGCATTCATCTGAATGGACTGACTTATCAAAGATTTCAAACAACTACAATAGAAAGAACAGACTGTTTCCACAGGATTTCTTTGACAGATGTCAGCTACCGGAGTTGACAAAACAAGCTTTCTATCTCTCTTTCAGCAGCTGGTGTTAGTTCATCCACAATTGCTATCCATGACTGACAGCTGTCTCCATTCTCTGTTATTCAGCTGTTGCTCAGGGCAGGAAGTGAGAGTGATGACATCTGAACCGTAGTTGTGTTTAAAATGGACCAACAATGGCTTTCGCATAGCAAAGAAAGATCTAGTAATTTGATCTAAGAAAAAAAACTCCATGTTTCTTAAAGGAACAGAAATGTATTAATTCTGTGCATTTACACTTACATAGTCAATTCTCTATCAGATACAGAGGTCCCATAATTCCAATCTTCATATTGCCAAACATATAATTTTCCCTTCATCATTTCAAGCGTAGATTACGGGTCAGCCTGATGTACCAAACTACCTATTCGTCTCCTCCATTTAGCCTAATACTCAATCATTCACTCACACACAACTTTTTTTTAATTTTTATGTTTATCATGTTCAATTGTAATTTGTGTTTTTTGTTTAATTGATTGAATTTAATTAAATTGTTTTGTATATAAATATTGTTTATTTTTTGGTGTGGTTTTCATATACCGTAAGCCCTCATTGATTTACAACCTCACCTGCACACCTTTTTACCTTTTTTTATCTCCTTGTTTTCTTTCAATTGTATTTTTTGGTGTGCGAATGAATACAGCTAAAAACAAAACTACATGTGCATGTAAGTAATTGAGCAGACTGTCTTATCCACAGCAACTGCAATCAATTCACAGCAACTACAAACAGTGCACATGCATTTGCCCAAACCTGAAAATATCCTAGCAGGGTAAACATACCCATTCAAACATCTGCCAATCACCAGTGACAGATTAGGCAATAAATGAAACCGTAGCCGTGGGATGTAGCGGTGTTGCTAAATTCAAGATTTACTTTGTTGCAGGTTGACCTCTGTATAAAAGCAACCATTTTTTTCTATTAGACAGGAGCAGAAAGTAAGCAGTTGTATTGGATGTCAATAATTTACCACACAATGCCACACTTGCACTCACAATTAAAAGTTTATTTTTAAACTTGCCTTTGTTTAGTAGAGGCCAATTAACATTGGCAGGAGAAACCTCAAATGAATACAGATTCATCCTTCCCCCTCAATTAGTGCTAATGTGAGGGTTTGTGACAGTGCCTGACTAATTACCATATTAATGAAGCCATGGAAGTACTCAGCAACTCGGAGACCAACAATAGCCAAACATAAAAAGTAATTAACCACAATAGCAAAGATTTGTAAAAATATGGGTTTCATATTCGTTTCTAAATGGTATCAAAGCTAATAGAAAAAACTTCCAACTCAAAAATATAAAAAAAATATGCTGCAAATGTCAATTGATATCACGATGACATTTTCTATGAACACCCTCTTCATAATACATTATAATGTGCTATATGCTATGCTGCTGTTTTGTGATATGACATTTTCTTTGTGAATGCTCGCTAGCTGTGTTTGAACCTTGCCCGCATCATTCGATATGATCATGTTGCAATGTTTGGCTGTTGCGGGGATGTCATTGATTGCGAGGATCAACCATGTTGCTGCCCTGCTATTGTCAGTCAATAGCTGGCTACAGCTAGCTAACTAGCTAAGTAGAACTAGTCTCAGGAGTAGCCATCGGATGGCGCCACAGTGTCTCCTGACCCCTCCTGTCTCAGCCTCCAGTATTTATGCTGCAGGAGTTTATGTGTCGGGGGGCTAGGGTCAGTTTGTTATATCTGGAGTACTTCTTCCGTCTTATCCGGTGTCCTGTGTGAATTTAAGTATGCTCTCTCTAATTCTCTCTCTCTCTCGGAGGACCTGAGCCCTAGGACCATGCCTCAGGACTACCTGACATGATGACTCCTTGCTGTCCCCAGTCCACCTGGCCGTGCTGCTGCTCCAGTTTCAACTGTTCTGCCTGTGATTATTATTATTTGACCATGCTGGTAATTTATGAACATTTGAACATCTTGGCCATGTTCTGTTATAATCTCCACCGGGCACAGCCAGAAGAGGACTGGCCACCCCACATAGCCTGGTTCCTCTCTAGGTTTCTTCCTAGGTTTTGGCTTTTCTAAGCAGTTTTTCCTAGCCACCGTGCTTCTACACCTGCATTGCTTGCTGTTTGGGGTTTTAGGCTGGGTTTCTGTACAGCACTTTGAGATATCAGCTGATGTACGAACAAACAACTAACATAAGAGGTGCTAAATATACTAACTCAAAACAAGATCCCACAAAACACAGTGGGGAAATGGCTGCCTAAATATGATCCCCAATCAGAGACAACAATAAACAGCTGCCTCTGATTGGGAACCATACCATGCCAACATAGACCTAGATAACCCACACTAATCACACCCCAACCTAACCAACATAGAGAATAAAAGGCTCTCTATGGTCAGGGCGTGAAAGTACACCCCCCAAAGGTGCGGACTCCGGCCGCAAAACCGGACTCAACAGGGGAGGGTCCAGGTCGGCATCTAACATCGGGGGCGGCTCCGGAGCGGGGCGAAGTACCCACTCCGCTCGCAGATATGGAGCCGGGTAGAACGCCGTGCCCAGACTGGGCATCGGCGTAGAGGAGGGCCCCGGCCATGGAGCTGGGCTGTGCGCCGCACCCGGACTGGGCACCGGCGCATAGGAAGGCTCCTGCCATGGAGCGGGGCTGGACGCCATGCCTGGACTGGACATCAGCGCAGAGGAAGGCTCCGGCCTTGCAGCGGGACTGGACGCCATGCGCGGACTGGGCATCGGCGCAGAGGAAGGCTCATTCCCTGGAGCTGGAGGTTCTGGACCATGGACCATTGCAGGAGGTTCCGGACAGTGGACCGTCGCAGGACATTCTGGACCGTGGACCGTCTCAGGATGTTCCGGACCGTGGACCATCTCAGGAGGATCCGGACTGTGGACCGTCTCAGGAGTTTCCGGACCATGGAACGTGGTTGGAGGTTCCGGACCATGGACCGTGGTCGTCGCAGGAAGCCTGGTGTGTGGGGCAAGCACTGGTGGTACCGGACTGGTGACACGCACTTCAGGGCGAGTGCGGGGAGGAGGCACAGGATGTACTGGACTGGGGAGGCGCACTGGAGGGAGAGTGCGAGGAGCAGGAACAGGACGTATCGGACAAGGGGACGCGCACTTCAGGGAGAGTGCCAGGTGGAGGCACAGGACGTACTGGGCTGTGGAGGCGCACTGGAGACCTGGTGTGTAGTGCTGGCACAGATGGTGCTGGAACGATGACACTCCGCATGGTGAGTGCAGGGAGCTAGCACAGGACGTACTGGGCTGTGGAGGCGCACTGGAGACCTGGTGCGTAGAACCGGCACACATGGTACCAGACAGATGGCACGCACCGCAAGGCAAGTGCGGAGAGCTGGCACAGGACGTCCTGGGCTGTGGAGGAGTACTGGAGACCTGGTGCGTGGATCTGGCACAGATGGTAACGGACAAATGACACGCTCCTCAGGACGAGTATGGGGAGCTGGCACAGGTGGCATCAGATGGCTAACACGCTCCTCAGGGCGAATGCCGTGCATACCACGCCAAACCAACAGCTCTCTCGCTTCACTCTCCTTCAATTTATCCAATAACTCCTCAACGGTCTCTGACTCAGCCCTCAACTTTGCCACTTCTTGGGCTTGCGTCGTGGCCGTGAACCCCGGCATTGTCGCTCTCCTTCCTTCAACGCTTGCGTCTGCTTCCATGGAAGGCTTTCGACTCCTGCCATTATCTCTTCCCAAGACCAGGATGTCCTGACCTCCTCGATATCCTTCCAGGCCCAGGATAGCCTCTCCTCCTGTGCACGCTGCTTGGTCCGTGAGTGGTGGTATTATACATGCTTGTACGTATGCAAGGCATCTTACACCCTGATGCAGCTCCTCCTGCTACAGTCTTTTTAGTTGAGAGTGACTCATATCTACCACCATCGTACTGACCCAAATGCTGTGGGCCGCTACATACGCTGTTCATCAGTCTAGCAGCAGGATATCTTGTGCTACTCGGATGGCGTCTGTCTGTCGTCGGCTAAACATTTCTGGGTCTTTCCATCATTAAGCATATATTCACAGAAGTACAGTCTCATTTTAAATGGATTACTACTACTTAACCCTAATCATAACGCTAACCTTTTTTAATCAGATTTTAAATGATCACCTTGGACCTTAGTGGAGCTGACGCTGTATAGTACAATGACCAATCAAGGCTCGCTATAGCTTCAGCTGTGTTGGATGTGCTGTTCAATTAGCATTACCTAGCATGCGGTGGGCTTGCTAAGCACCTACATGGCGGTCAGCTGTTGGCGATCAAGCATTCCTTGAATTTTATGGAAATGTCTGTTAGAGAGATTATTTCAGTCACACTTACATGCAGGTTTATTCTACTAATCTATGGGGTATATTTGTCTTGTTACCAGGTCATCATCTACTCTTCTCTCATGGCTTACCGGCATACATCGAAGACATACATACAGCTCAGGTAGACTACAGTGCCCTCCTGTCACGACTTTTGCCGAAGTTGGCTCCCCTGCCTGTTCGGGCGGTGCTCGGCGATCATCGTCACCGGCCTACTAGCCGCCACCGATCCCTTTTTCGTTGTCTGTTTGTTTTGTCTTATTAGTTGCACCTGTGTCTATTTTGTGTGCTTGATTGGCTTCCTTATTTAAAGTATGTTTACCCCCGCCCTTATTTTGTGCGGGATTACTCATATGTTACGTGTGTATGTTTTTTGGTGTTCGTGCTCTGGACCTGGTACCCTGTGTGTTGGGTTGGTTCACATTTTTCCGCGCCCTGTGTTGTTGGGCATTATTCTCAGTGCGATATTAAAGTGCATGTCTTCCTGTGGAACTATATGCTTTCTGCGCCTGATTCTTCCCTCACGCACAAAGTTTCCCGTGACACCTCCGTAATTATTGGGATAGAGACTGTGGCCCCATCCGATGATACCCTTAAACGCTTCTACAGTCATGTGGATGCTACCATGATTACGGATAGTCCTGAATGAATCGTGAATAATGATGAGTGAGAAAGTTACAGGTACAAGTATAAAATCCAAAGCGCCAAAAGAAGAAAAATGGTTCACTGTCCAAATAATTACGGTGGGAGCTGTATATTGTAGGTCTAGATTTTAGATTATCATATCACTCTCACTTTGCACACTGTGAATTCTGCAGATGCATCAGCTACTGCTGAGCAGTATCAGTAGGACTTAAGGCCATTTAGATAGTACAGGTGGTTACGTACAGTGCCTTCAGAAAGAATTTACACCGCTTGACTTTTTCCACATTTTGTTGTGTTACAGCCTGAATTGAAAACGTATTCAACTAAGCTATTTTGTTGCTGTGTAACGATTGTCGTCTGGAGAAAGAGAGGAGGCCCAAAGCACAGCGTGGTAAGTGTTCATATTTTTTATAAAACAACTGAACACTGAACAAAACAACAAAACAACAAATGAACAGTCCTGTAAGGTGACGAAAAACACTAAACAGAAAATAAACACCCACAACCGAAATGGGGAAAACAGGCTACCTAAGTATGATTCTCCATCAGAGACAACGAAGGACACCTGCCTCTGATTGAGAACCATACCAGGCCAAACACATAAGTACTACATAGAAAAAAGAACATAGACTACCCACCCCAACTCACGCCCTGACCAAACTAACACAAAGACATAATAAAGGAACTAAGGTTAGAACGTGACACACAGTCTGACACACAATACACCATAATGGCTAAGTGTAATTATGTTTTTAGAATTTTTTACAAATTGAGTCAATGTCTTGAGTCAATAAATATTCAACCTCTTTATGGCAAGTCTAAATAAGTTCAGGAGTAAAAATGTGCTTAACAAGTCACAAAATAAGTTGCATGGACTCACTCTGTGTGCAATAAGTGTGTAACATGATATATTAATGACTACCTCATCTCTGTACCCCACACATACAATTATCTGTAAGGTCCCTCAGTCGAGCAGTGAATTTCAAACACAGATTCAACCACAAAGTCCAGGGAGGTATTCCAATGCCTCGCAAAGAAGGGCACCTATTGGTAGATGGGTAAAAATGTAAAAGCAGACACTGAATATCCCTTTGAGTATGGTACACCCAGTCACTACAAAGATACAGGCGCCCGTCCTTCTGTTGCCGGAGAGGAAAGAAACGGCTCAGGGATTTCATCATGAGCCCAATGGTGACTTAAAACAGAGTTTAATGGCTGTGATAGGATAAAACTGAGGATGGATCAACAACGTTGTAGTTACTCCACAATACTAACCTAATTCACAGAGTAGAAAGAAAGCCTGTACAGACTAAAAGTATTCTAAAACATGCATCCTGTTTGCAACAAGGCACTACAGTAATGCTGCAAAACTGTTGCAAAGCAATTCACTTTTTGTCCTTAATACAAAGTGTTATGTTTGGGGCAAATCCAATGCAACACATTACTGAATACCCCTCTCCATATTTTCAAGCATAGTGGTGGCTGAATCATGTTATGGGTATTCTTGTAATCGTTAAGGACTAGGGAGTTTTTCAGGATAAAAAAAGAAACAGAATGGAGCTAAGCACAGGTAAAATCCTAGAGGAAAACCTGGTTCACTCTGCTTACCACCAGACACTGGGAGATGAATTCACCCTTCAGCGGGACAATAACCTAAAACACAAAGCCAAATATACACTGGAGTTGTTTACCAAGAAGACAGTAAATGGCTTCATTAATATGGTAATTACCAAATGTCAGTCACTGTCACAAACCCTCACATTAGCACTAATTGAGGGGAAAGGCCGAGTTACAGTTTTGACTTAAATCTACTTGAAAATCTATTGCAGTACCTGAAAATGGTTGTCTAGCAACCACTTTGGCAGCACTTGAAGAATGTTGAAAAGAATAATGGGCACATTTTGCCAAATCCAGGTGTGGAAAGCTCTTAGAGACTTACCCAGAAAGACTTTTAAAAAGTATTGACTCAGGGGTGTGAATACTTATGTAAATGAGATATTTATGTATTTCATTTTCAATAAATTTGCAAAAATGTCTAAAAACATGTTTCACTTTGTCACTATGGTGTATTGTGTGTGTATATGGGTGAGAAAAAATACATGTAATCCATTTTGAATTCAGATCTTTAAAAAAACGTTCCCGTTTTAAACGGGATATTTTTTCAGGACAAGATACTAGAATATGCATATAATTGACAGCTTTGGATAGAAAACACTCTAACGTTTACAAAACTGTAAAGATATTGTCTGAGTATAACAGAACTGATGTTGCAGGCGAAAGCCTGAGAAAAATCCAATCCGGAAGTGCCCCAGGTTTTGAAAGCGCTGCGTTCCAATGAGTCCCTATTCAGCTGTGAATGTGCCATCAACGAGCTTACGCTTTCTACGTATTCCCCAAGGTGTCTACAGCATTGTGACGTAGTTTTACGCATTTCTGTTGAAGAATAGCCATAGGCGGCCACATTGCGTAAGTGGTCACATGGTGGCACCGAGAGAGAGTCTCGGAGGTAGCCATTACTCCAATCGGTCCTACTGAAAAATGAATTGTCCTGACGGATATATTATCGAATAGATATTAGAAAAACACCTTGAGGATTGATTATAAACAACGTTTGCCATGTTTCTGTCGATATTATGGAGCTAATTTGGAATAATTTTCGGGGTTGTGGTGACCGCAATTTCCGGGCGATTTCTCAGCCAAACGTGAAGAACAAACTGAGCTATTTCGCCTACAAAAATAATCTTTTGGGAAAAAGTGAGCTGTGGCTATCTACCTGGGAGTCTCGTGAGTGAAAACATCCAAAAATCATCAAAGGTAAACGATTTAATTTGATTGCTTTTCTGATTTCCGTGACAAAGTTGACTGCTGCTAGCAAGGCATAATGCTATGCTAGGCTATCGATAAACTTACACAAATGCTTGTCTAGCTTTGGCTGTAAAGCATATTTTGAAAATCTGAGATAACAGGGTGATTAACAAAAGGCTAAGCTGTGTCTCAATATATTTCATTTGTGATTTTCATGAATAGGAATATTTTCTAGGGATATTTATGTCCGTTGCATTATGCTAATTCATTTCAGGCGATGATTACACTCCCGCATGCGGGTTTGGGAGTCACAAAATTATTAAGACAACAAAACGTGGAATAAGTCAAGGGACATGAATACTTTGTGAAGGCATAGTAGCTAAAGTTTATTTGAGATTTGGAGGGGGTGTTTGTTTTATTTTATGCGATGGTATGTCATGGCTGAGCTGTGCCGCTCTGCAGCTTTCCACTGTCTGCTTTTCTTTCTGTTAATTGTCTTCTGTTTATATAACCATGTACTGTATGCCTTTTCTATTCCAAATTTCAGTTGGGCAAATGCAGCCTTTCTTATCACAGTTCGATAGCAGGGATTCAGTTCATATTGGGTGTCAGGACCCTTCGGTGTGCAGCCTGCTCAGGAATCCATCTGCCCACCTACTCTTCATGGCCTACAGAGAAGCAACCAACATGAATATGAAACAGTACAGTATCTCTCCTCTCTCAGTAGCACAAGTTTGAGTTCACGGTAAAGGAATGGCTGATGGGTTTACATTACGCTTTTCAAGAGGCAGTCTGTATGATTTGATGGGTTTTATGGGTTCTTCAGCCTGTAATACACTAAATATTTCTTCCCTTTAATGTTGCGTGATCTCTTAAATGGTATATTTGCATTATGGACACTTACATGTTAGCCATACTCTCATATACCCCAGGATGAAAGAATTAGCATGGAACATCAGTCGTCATCACCAGAACCAACACTGCTTTGTCCTCTCTTTCATATTATGCTTGTCACATAGGAAGTGGCTCATGTGACTTATGTTACGAATACCAAATGAATTCATAGGGAAATGGCAATGGAGTTTACACAAAATGTCTGTGGTTTTGGGTGTGAAAAAATAAAATGGTTGCCAGTTGTAATACCTCTTCTAACCTGACTGTTGTTCATAGTTTTTTGCATCATTACAGTATTAATTAGTTGAAAGTTGTCAGGAACCAAATTAACTTAATTTCTTGGCTCTGGTCCAGCACACAATAGTTTAAGACAACATTCTCTTCAACTACTGGATGCTAAGTATTGATTTAACATAAATGTACTGTATGTATTTCTATCATTATCTTACAGTGAATTGATCAAGTTTCACAATTTATTAGTTGTACGTGATACACGTGGTATACAACAATAAGAAATAATAAAATATAAAAATACTTACATGAAGTAAATGGCTCAGTAGAATATATACATTTGTTTGCATAAGTATAATACATGAAGGCACAATTTATAGTCTTTAAATGTGATTCATGTGTACGGTGTCCATATAAGGACAGCTTCAGTCTCAGAAGTTATTTCATTATCAGCAGGGCTTGCCTCAGACTAAGGAGGCTACGCTAATATGGACACCAGTACATTAGCCGCTTAGTGAAATCCTACGGGATACCTGTTACAGTTATGTCCTGGGTAACCACATCATGATTAACACATCAGTTGGATCGAAAGAGGCCTTGTTTTTACAAAAGCAGGGGGACAATTAAAGTGCAGACAATATGAATATTTATCAAAGGACTCGGAGGTGATACTTGGAGATGACAGAAAGGATTATGGAGTAGGCCCAGCGTGATCTATTTGAGCTCCCAGCACCTCATATTAGAGGGTTGTGTCCGGTCATCTATAGTTGCAACCAGGGCTCTAAATGTAAAAAAATGTATTGGTAGCACTGGCAATCTCAATTTAAAAAGTTAGGAGCACCACATTAAATTTAGGAGCACCGGAAAAAACAAGTTTTTAAATAGATTGAAAAACATCCTATATTGGGCCTAAATTAATTCTAGGTACTTTTTAGCACATGTTGTGCCCTATAAACTAATATGTAACACAAGATATTAGTTTATTATAAAAGGTAAAATGTGGATACGAATACCTGTCATTGAAATTGCAAAGTCATTTGTGGAACATTAGGTTTTACATTGTGTAAAAGCACTATTTTCCTGTTGAGATGCATTACATTGAAAACTGCACACTGTCTCTTTAAAAATGTCAGGTTTGTGACATGACATGGAAGAGCTCTCTTATTAAATCATTACTATGATAGTTAAACTCCTGAAGAAGCTATTTTTTTTCTTTATTTCTGTGCCCCCAAATGTTTGGATATACTGGTAAAGGTACAAGGTTGTTAGCTAGCTAGCCAATGAGGTAAAATGACTGTGTAAAGAAATAGTTTTAGAACACCCCATGGCATGGGTTATGAATATATAATGTGGTCCTGGCCATCTGGTATAGGAAGGTAAAATGGGTCAGATCTTTTCACCTGGTTGAGCTGGAAGCTATCCGTTTTCATTGTAATAATGGTGCAACCATGACACTAACACATTCTCTAGGGCACTCGGAAATAACTGTACAGTAAGCCTTATCATTAAAACAATTATTATATGAGAGATGTTTTTTCCTAGGCGCGCATTGCATATATATGAGTAGTGAGTCACGAACAAAATATGTTTTGAAAATACAGAATGCTACGTTTAATAAAATATTTGTCACGTTCTGACCATCGTTCTTGTGTGTTTTCCTTGTTTTAGTGTTGGTCAGGACGTGAGCTGGGTGGGCATTCTATGTTGTGTGTCTGGTTGGTCTATTTCTATGTTTGGCTTGATATGGTTCTCAATCAGAGGCAGGTGTTAGTCATTGTCTCTGATTGGGAACCATATTTAGGTAGCCTGTTTTGTGGGTGGTTGTCTCCTGTGTCAGTGTTTGTACCACACGGGACTGTTTCGGGTTTTCATGTTTCTTGTTTTGGAGTTTATTTCATGTATAGTTTTGTTATTAAAAGAACCATGAATTATAACTACGCTGCGTCTTGGTCCGATCCCTGCTACACCTCTTCTTCCTCTTCAGGAAGAAGAGGACCGTTACAATATTACTGTCTGTGGATATGCCCATAGTTTCACAAACATATGTCATGATCCGAAAGCAAATTAGTCATTAACCAAAACAAATGCTGATTAGAAAATAAATGCAGATTTTTTTTTCAGATTAACACAGCACATTTTATACAAATATTTATTGCCTTGCAAACATGTATGTTTTTGTGAATGTGACAACATTTGAGACTCCACAGATCACATTTGTAACCTGCATTTCTCATATTTGTGAGTTGTGTTTTGCAGATCAGCTTGTGGAGTTTTATGATACGACATCCAGATTAGGACATCCTACATTCTCACAAAAATAAGATAAAATGAATATATCACAATTACTTATTGAAATGCACCTGTTTGGTATCCTAGCTTCCTTTCCTATCTAAATGTTCTCCTTTCCTAGCTTCCTTTACCTGATCCATTTTCTTCCTATCCTCCCCTGCTTTGGATTCCTTGCTCTCTTCAATCCTATCCTTTCACAACTCCCTTTTATTTTACCCTAGCTCCCTTTCCTCTCCTCCTTTCCTTGCTCCCTGTCCTTCCCTGGCTTCCTTTCCTTTCCTTGCTTCCTTTTCTTTCTCCCTTTCCTTCCCCTCACCTAACTCACTTTGCTCCCATCTTTTACTAGCTCCCTTTCCTTTCCTCCATTCCCAGATTCCTTTTCTTGACCCCTTTTCTTCCTTTACTCCCCTTGCTTTCCTAGCTCTTTTCTTCCTATCCTTTCCTTTCCTATCCTTTCCTAACTCTTTCTTTTTCTCCTAGCCTAGCTTACTTTTCTTTCTCCCTTTCCTTCCCTAGTTTCCTTTCCTGTACTCCTTTCCTAGAGCCCTTTCCTCCTTTCTAAGATCCCTTTCCTCCCTTTGTTCTTTCTTTCCCTAATTTACTTTCCTCTTCTCCTTTCCTAGTTTCCTTTCCTCCATTCCTAGCTTCCTTTCCTTGCTCTCTTTGCTTCCTTTCCTCCCTTCCTTTGCTTTCACAGCTCCCTTTCCATCTATCCTTTTCTAGCTCCCTTTCCTTTCCTCCTTTCCTTGCTACCTTTCATTGGTCTTTCCCATCTTCCATTCCTCCTTTTCTACTTTCCTTTCCTTGAACCCTTTCCTTCCTTCCTTCCCCCCCTCTTTTGCTTTCCTAGCTTCAGACAATCTAAAATACATTAGTAATTATCTAAACCTAACTCAGCTGGTGACCCACCCTCTACACCCTCAGTTCGAGAGGCTTCCCTCTGGCCGGCGCTTCAGAATGCCAAGAACGTTTTCAAATATTAATTCGTTCCTTGTGCTGTTGGACTACTAAATGCAACGTAAATTGTATTGGTATATGTACTTATCTATCCTGTGCAGTGGGGACAGCGGTCACTTGTGAGTAAATGTATCAATTTCCTAATTTCTTTTGTGCATTCAATATAATTGATTGGTTTAAATGTGTATGATGTGAGAATGTATGTGTACAGTATGTGATTATTTTAATGTAAGGTGATGCCAAAGAAAAATGTCCATCCTGGATGGACAATAAAGTTTTATTCTATTCTGTGGCCCAACCCTAAAGATCCTTCAAGTCAACTCTGATTGATCTTATTTTAACAAATACACCAGATAAATATGTTTCTACTGATGTCTTCACACAAGACATTAGTGATCATTGCCCAGTTGTTTGTGTTAGAGATGTGAGAATACAGAAATCGAAGCCTCGTGTCATCACAAAGAGGAACTTTAAAAACTTCAGTGAACAGGCTTTTTTACATTATCTTTATTTTAGTGACCTTGATTGTATTTCAGTTATCCCTGAAGCCTTTGTGCAGATGTCTTCAATACTGTTGTGAATAATCATGCTCCCTTCAAAAATATAAGGGTTAAAGGTAGATTGAATGTTTGGTACACTCTGGAATTATCAAAAGTCATTCATGAAAGAGATTATGCTTGGGTCAAGGCCAGGAACACAGGCTTAGGCCCGGATTGGCAAGCTTTTAAGCAACTGGGGAATAATTGTGTCAGACAAATAAAAAAATGGCTTAATCTGATTATTATGTAACTGCTCTTTTGTATTGTAATTGGAACCTGGCTAAATTCTGGAAAACTGTCAAATCCCTAAAGAATTTGACTTCCTCCTCTCTGCCACAACAAATTCATTCAGACACTGGCACCATTATGGAAATAAATGCCATCATTGATGCATTTAATCACCATTTTATTTCAGTGAGCTATCTCTTTGAAATAACTTCTAAGCCTATTCACAATGATTTTGGGCTGGATGCTGATAGGAGAAACTTGCTGAATGATCAGAGAAATTATAGTTGAAGCTTTTCTTTTAGGCTATTTACAGAAAAATAAGTTTTGGATGCTTTGCTAGCGAAAGACAACACGAAATCCACAGGGCCCAACCAATTGCATCCTGGTCTGCTTAAGTTTGCAACACCCAACATTGTTGGCTCACTAAACCACATTTTTAATTTAACATTGTTATCAGGAAATATTCCAAAAGTATGGAAATCCTCTCTTGTGCTGCCACTCTATAATGGCGGGGATAGTAGTGATCCTAATTAGTATTCCCCCATTTCAAGGCTTCCTTGTCTAGCTAAGATTCTTGAATCCTTTGTAAATTTACAACTTTGTTATTTTTATCTGAGAAATGTATTTTGAATGTAAATCAATCAGGGTTTAGGCCTGGGCATAGCAATATTACAGCAACCACTTTAGTAGTTAATGATCTTGTCAATGCTTTTGACACTAAAATTAAATGTGCTGCTTTGTTTGTGGACTTTTCAAAAGCTTTTAATACTGATGATCATGATATTTTATTTAATAAGTTGTCCTCGATAGGTCTGAGCTCTGACGCATGTTCATGCTTTCATGATCATCTTAGTTATGGTCTCAGGCCATCATGATTGATGGGATTAAGTCTGAATTTCTTGAAGTACATTAAGGTGTTCCACAGGGTTTGATTTTGGGACCCGTTGTCTTCCCTATTTATATAAACACCATTGATCAATCTGTTATTATTTTTTTTACTTCCTCTATATGCAAATTATACTATTATGGATGCTATTGCCCAGACTGTTGACCAGGCTGTATCAAAACTACAGTCAGATATTACAGCTAGGAATCCCTTGCAGATTTAAAACTTGTGCTTAATACGGGCAAGACAAAATAAATGTTGTTTTTAAATTCTCGTAAAAAATGTTTCAGATGAACTACATGTTCAGTCATTAGATGGTTCTCCACGAAAAGGTGTTCCCGAATATAAATACTTAAGCATTTAGATTCATATGGATTTGACGTTTAAAAAACATATAGATAACCTGGTTAAGAAGGTAAGATTTAAGGTTGGCTTTTTCTACAGAAGTGGAGGGCACCTTTCTCTGAATAGTAGGAAGTAGATTATTCGGTCAACCTTTTTATCTGTTCTTTATTATGGTGATATTATTTATCAAAGTGCAGCTGCTACTACTCTTAAACCTTTGGATGCCATCTACCATAGTGCCCTTCATTTTGTTACAGGTGACAGTTTTGATACTCATCCTGTATCAAAAGGCTGGCTGAACCTCTAAAGAATCGTAGATCTCTACATTACTCCCTTTTTGTTTATAAGGCCCTACTTCATAAACTTCTGTCTTATCTAACTTTGCTGTCGAAGTTCACCTGCGTTGCCTAACCCATTCACAGGATTGATTAACTCTTGTGGTTCCTAGGGTCTCTACCGAGCTAGGTAAATCTGCTTTTCGTTTTAATGCACCGTATTGCTGGAACAATATTCGAAATACATTTCATCTTGATGTTCTGGTGCCATTGGGGCAATTTAAAGTATTGATTGGGGACATATTATTGGAGGAATGTAACTGGGTGATTTGTGATGTTTTATTTGTGCTTCCTATGACTCTGTTTTTGTATGTGTGTGTATACAGTACTAGTCAAACGTTTGGACATACCTACTCATTCAAGGGTTTTTCCTTATTTGAACTATTTTCTCCATTGTAGAAAACTATGAAATAGCACATATGGAATCTTGTAGTAACCAAAAAAGTTTTAAACAAATCTAAATATATTTTCTATTTGAGATTCTTCAAAGTAGCCACCCTTTGCCTTGATGACAGCTTAGCAAACTCTTCTTGAAGGTTCTCCCATCTTCACAGAGGAACTCTCCATCATGTTCTTGGTCACCTCCCTGACCAAGGCCCTTCTCCCCCAATTGCTCAGTTTGGCCGGGCGGCCAGGTCTAGGCAGTGTCTTGGTGGTTCCAAACTTCTTCCAATTAAGAATGATGGAGGCCACTGTGTTCTTGGGGACCTTGTCCTACATCCGGCGCTGACAGAGATGGCCGCCTCGCTTCGCGTTCCTAGGAAACTATGCAGTATTTTGTTTTTTACGTGTTACAATGGTACCCCAGGTAATCTTAGGTTTCATTACATACAGTTGGGAGGAACTACTGAATATAAGAGCAACGTCAACTCACCATCATTACGACCAGGAATATTACTTTCCCGAAGCGGATCCTGTGTTTTGCATTCCACCCAGGAAAATGGATCAGATCCCAGCCGACGAACCAAAACAACGTCGCCGTAAAAGGGGCAAACGAAGCGGTCTTCTGGTCAGGCTCCGGAGACGGGCAGATCGCGCACCACTCCCTAGCATACTACTCGCCAATGTCCAGTCTCTTGACAACAAGGTTGATGAAATCCGAGCAAGGGTAGCATTCCAGAGAGACATCAGAGACTGTAACGTTCTTTGATTCACGGAAACATGGCTCACTCGAGAGAAGCTATCGGAGTCGGTGCAGCCAGCTGGTTTCTTCACGCATCGCGCAGACAGAAACAAGCATCTTTCTGGTAAGAAGAGGGGCGGGGGGGTATGCCTTATGATTAACGAGACGTGGTGTGATCATAACAACATGCAGGAACTCAAGTCCTTCTATTCACCTGACTTAGAATTCCTCACAATCAAATGTTGACCGCATTATCTACCAAGGGAATTCTCCTTGATTATAATCACAGCCGTATATATTCCCCCCCAAGCAGACACATCAATGGCGCTGAACAAACTTTATTTGACTCTATGTAAACTGAAAACCACATATCCTGAGGCTGCATTCATTGTAGCTGGCAATTTTAACAAGGCTAATCTGAAAACAAGACTCCCTAAATTCTATCAGCATATCGATTGCGCAACCAGGGCTGTGCAGGTGTAGAAGCACGGTGGCTAGGAAAAACTCCCTAGAAAGGCCAAAACCAAAATCATCAAGTTTGCGGACGACACTATAGTGGTAGGCTTGATTACCAACAACGACGAGACGGCCTACAGGGAGGAGGTGAGGGCCCTCAGGGTGTGGTGTCAGGAAAATAACCTCACACTCAATGTCATCAAAACAAAGGAGATGATCGTGGACTTCAGGAAAGTGCAGAGGGAGCAGCCCCCTATCCACATCGACGGGACAGTAGTGGAGAGGGTGGAAAGTTTTAAGTTCCTTGACGTACACATCACGGACAAACTGAAATGGTCCAGTTTGGTTTGGTACAGCGTTGTGAAGAGGCTGAAGAAATTTGGCTTGTCACCAAAAACACTCACAAACTTTTACAGATGCACAATTGAGAGCGTCCTGTCGGGCTGTATCACCGCCTGGTACGGCAACTGCTCCGCCCACAACCGTAAGGCTCTCCAGAGGGTAGTGAGGTCTGCACAACGCATCACCGGGGGCAAACTACCTGCCCTCCAGGACACCTACAGATCATCAAGGACAACAACCACCCGAGCCACTGCCTGTTCACCCAGGCTATCATCCAGAAGGCGCGGTCAGTACAGGTGCATCAAAGCAGGGACCGAGAGACGGAAAAACAGCTTCTATTTCAAGGCTATCAGACTGTTTAACAGCCACCACTAACATTGAGTGGCTGCTGCCAACATACTGACTCAACTCCAGCCACTAAAATAATGGAAATTGATGTAAGAAATGTATCACTAGCCACTTTAAACAATTCCACTTACCCTACATCACTCATCTCATATGTATATGTATATACTGTACTATATCATCTACTGCATCTTGCCATCTTTATGTAATACATGTATCACTAGCCACTTTAAACTATGCCACTTTTACGTTTACATACCCTACATTACTCATCTCATATGTATATACTGTACTCGATACCATCTACTGCATCTTGCCTATGCCGTTCTGTACCATCACTCACTCATATCTTTATGTACATATTCTTTATCCCTTTACACTTGTGTGTATACGGTAGTGGTTGTGGAATTGTTAGGTTAGATTTCTCATTGGTTATTACTGCATTGTCGGAACTAGAAGCACAAGCATTTCGCTACACTCGCATTAACATCTGCTAACCATGTGTATGTCACAAATACAATTTGATTTGATTTTCAATGCTGCAGACATTTTTTGTACCCTTCCCCAGATCTGTGTCTCGACACAATCCTGTCTCGGAGCTCCATGGACAATTCCTTCGACCTCATGGCTTGGTTTTTGCTCTGAAGTTCACTGTCAACTGTGGGACCTTATAGACAGGTGTGTGCCTTTCCAAATCATGTCCAATCAATTGAATTTACCACTTGTGGACTCCAATCAAGTTGTAAAAACATCTCAAGGATGATCAATGGAAACAGGATTCACAGGAGTTCAATTTCGGGTCTCATCGCAAAGGGTTTGAAAACTTTTGTAAATAAGGTATTTCTGTTTATTATTTTATTATCAAAACATATTTATGTTTGTGACTCACTACTCATTTATATTAAACATTTTGATAAAAATATATCTCCATAACTATGAAGTTGTCACACCCTGGTCGAAGTATTTTGTGTTTATCTTTATTTATTTGGTCAGGCCAGGGTGTGGCATGGGTTTTTGTATGTGGTGTGTATGTATTGGGATTGTAGCTAGTGGGGTGTTCTAGTTAAGTCTATGGCTGTCTGAAGTGGTTCTCAATCAGAGGCAGGTGTTTATCGTTGTCTCTGATTGGGAACCATATTTAGGAAGCCATATTCTTTGAGTTTATCGTGGGTGATTGTCCTTAGTGTCCTTAGTGTCCTTGTTTTTGTTAGTTTACACAAGTATAGGCTGTTTCGGTTTTCGTTTCGTTCGTTACGTTTATTGTTTGTAGTGTTTGTATTAAGATTCGTGTTACGTTTGTTCATTAAACATGGATCGCAATCTACACGCTGCGTTTTGGTCCGACTCTCCTTCACACCTAGAAAACCGTTACAGAAGTGTTCCCAAAATAAAACTCCTGATCACACAGCTAAATATTTTGTTGTGCACTTTAGAGCCGTTGGTGCAATAAATCATAATTTAACCCTTTACACTCGTAGGAATTAGCCTATATGGATATGGCTAAATGTAAATGTTTCTTACAGAGGAAATATAAAAAGCATATGCATAACCATGGTTGCAATTAAAAGGGAACAGTTTGGAGATTATGGGAAATTGATTAGGCCAAATGTAAGGACACAAGTGTTCACCTGGCAAGACTGAATTCAAACATTCTCTGTTAACCCTATGTAAAAAAAAAACGTTACTGTTCTTTTCGCTGGCATTTGTTGATAATGAAATCTGAAGATACTTTGTATACGTTCATTAACATGATAAGAATATTACTGGAAAATGTCTTTGTAGGTGCAACAAGACAAAACAATTACAAAGGTTTGAGTGAGAGGACAAATTGGTGTCTCCAAGTGGCCACACACCTCCACGGGTACGAGTGTAAAGGGTTGAGCTAATCCTACTTTTCAGTTGTACAGACTTTCAGGCATTTTGGTTTTGTGAACCTTATGCTCTCGATTTTGATTTCCTCATTTGTAACACATTTTTGACACAAGTAAACTGAGCTGTGGCCTGAGAAGATGGCTTGATATTAGCTTGATTATTGTGGACACAAACTGTGCTGTACCCCGCAATTACTTATCGATTTTTCAACCATGTTTCATTAAAACAAATTACTCTGTCCACACAGTTACATAACCCACAACACAGCTGACAATTACTTCTGAACAAGAAAATCTAAGTTGCATTCACTGGTCTTTCATAGTGAGAGTATTGGTACTGACTGGTTGTTATTGAAGATACTTAGGTAAACAAAAAGGCTTCTTTCTTATGGCTCTTGTGATTTACATTAGCCTGACAGTAGCTTACAGTATTTTTTGGCTAGAAATGATGGATATCAGGTTTATTACAAATGTTTTTCATTTACATTGAGATATTGATAACATATACAGTGGGGCAAAAAGTATTTAGTCAGCCACCAATTGTGCAAGTTCCCCCACTTAAAAAGATGAGGCCTGTCATTTTCATCATAGGTACACTTCAACTATGACAGACAAAATGAGGGGGAAAAAATCCAGAAAATCACATTGTAGGATTTTTAATGAATTTATTTGCAAATTATGGTGGAAAATAAGTATTTGGTCAATAACAAAAGTTTATCTCAATACTTTGTTATATACCCTTTGTTGGCAATGACAGAGGTCAAGCGTTTATGTAAGTCTTCACAAGGTTTTCACACACTGTTGCTGGTATTTTGGCCCATTCCTCCATGCAGCTCTCCTCTAGAGCAGTGCTGTTTTGGGGCTGTTGCGGGGCAACACAGACTTTCAACTCCCTCCAAAGATTTTCTATGGGGTTGAGATCTGGAGACTGGCTAGGCCTCTCCAGGACCTTGAAATGCCATGTATCGTGAGCCCAGTCACACATTTTTCCAGACTCTTTCTAAAAAAAGAAACAAAAATAGCTTCTTAGCAAAGAGCAATTGTTCAATTGTTCAATCAATGATTTTGCTAGGACTGCCTGGGAGTGGTCTGAGTGATGAGGGGGAAACAGAAAGTTAGCTGTTAATGGCAGAGCGGTTCGTAACTCTTTCTTATTGGTCTATTAACGAATTTACCGCATGGTGGGAATGTCACAATGGAAGGCCAAAACTCCATCCCACCAAAACAGGCAGACATTTCAGGCAATCTATTCAAACAGCTCCAACACTAAAAGGGCATTATCATTTTTCACAATTTCACAATATTATTCCAACCTCATAGTGTGGAAATATATATACAACACAGGAAATCACGTTTTTGACTGCACTTGACCTTTAAAAGACATTCGCTTGAAAAACAGACACTGTGTAAAATAACAGATGAGATACAGCTCTCCCCTGTTGAAGGTGAACATTATGTACACACATCACATTGATGTACACGCAATATTCTGACAATAACCTAAAACCGGCCTCCTCCTACCTTTACCCCACGTTGATTTGTTTATGAATGTGTAATTACTCCTACTTTTGACATTAAGTATAATGAGTAGACAATCGTTGTTTGGAAGAGCACAGTATAGGAATTCAATTATTCTATTGAATAGCTATAATAGTAGCTTACTAAATTCATCCGCTGTAGGATAATGCAAATAAATGACATCCTCCACCTCGTCATGGTGTTTCATCATAGCGCTTGATGGTTCCAGTTTCATCATAGCGCTTGATGGTTTTTGTGACTGCACTTGAAGAAACTCTCAAAGTTCTTGACATTTTCCGGATTGACTAACATTTATGAGTTAAAGTAATGATGGACTGTCATTTCTCTTTGCTTATTTGAGCTGTTCTTGCCATAATATAAAGTTGGTATTTTACCAAATAGGGCTATCTTCTGTATAACACCCCTAATTTGTCACATAATTTGTCACAACCCAACTGATTGGCTCTAACGCATTAAGAAGGAAAGACATTCCACAAGTTAACTTTTAACAAGGCACACCTGCTAATTGAAATGCACTCCAGGTGACTACCTCATGAAGCTGGTTAAGAGAATGCCAAGAGTGTGCAAAGTGGTCATCAAGGCAAAGGGTGGCTACTTTTGAAGAATCTCAAAT
The DNA here is from genome assembly GCF_018296145.1 of Oncorhynchus tshawytscha. NCBI lineage: Eukaryota > Metazoa > Chordata > Actinopteri > Salmoniformes > Salmonidae > Oncorhynchus > Oncorhynchus tshawytscha. The sequence goes on from NC_056458.1 coordinate 34,682,484, forward strand.
ATAATATATATTTTTGTTTGTTTAACACTTTTTTGGTTACTAATGTCACGGCTTTCTTCCTGGGAAGGAGAGGCGGACCAAAACGCAGCGTGGTTATAGTTCATGGTTCTTTAATAAGAAAACTCAAACATGAACAAACTACAAAACAATAAACGTGAAAACCATAACAGTCCTAACTGGTGCATAAAACACAAAGACAGGAAACAATCACCCACAAAATACCCAAAGAATATGGCTGCCTAAATATGGCTCCCAATCAGAGACAACGATAAACACCTGCCTCTGATTGAGAACCAATCCAGGCAACCATAGACTTACCTAGACACCTAAAAGAACACAACCCCATAAATCTACAAAAAACCCTAGACAAGACAAAACACATAAATGACCCATGTCACACCCTGGCCTAACCAAAATAATAAAGAAAACAAAGATAACTAAGGCCAGGGCATGACAACTAAATTATTTCATATGTGTTATTTCATAGTTTTGATGTATTCACTACTATTCTACAATGTAGAAAATAGTACAAATAAAGAAAAACCCTGGAATGAGTAGGTGTGTCCAAACTTTTGACTGGTACTGTAACTGGAAGTGTCAGTGTAATATTTCCAGGCCAGATTGAATTCTATGGAGCTAAAGCTAACTGAAACTGAAGTACATTTGGCCAAATATATTTAATATTTAATATGGGGTCTTTGAGTGCTGTCCATACCAAGAGTTATCTAGTGTCTGACTTTTGAATAATCTATAAATACAACAACCGGTCTTTTAGCATGGAGAGTCTTATTTACAGTAGGTAGATGCGTCTGTGATGGTTTTTAAGTGCATACATGAAGTGACATCCATAAAAATAAAAGCTTTGAGATGGGGACATGATGTTGACATGCTATTCCTGGCCATGGGCAAAGTGCTGGAGGCCTCTATGTTTTTTAGATATTCATATCATGCAAGAATAAGCACAGTAAGTGGGCCTTAGGGACTAACCATGGGACCATACATTAGAGCTTTTCAATGTCACTGCTAGGAAAAGCTTGTCTCAATCTAGATCACATGAATAGATTATTCTATTAGGTCTTCAAAATAGTATTTTAGGTGGATTCTGTTGCTCAATGGCTTGGTGTATTATTTCCAGATGATGTGGGCATGACATTTTAAATGCTTAACAGTGGGGATTGATTTACATGGGGTTTTGGGCTGAAAATACTATTATTAGCATAGTGGCTAGTTTAATAAAACCTACAGATGTAGGATATTAAGTTGAGCCAGTTTGTTACAGCAGGGAAATAATCCTGCTGCAACAGGAAATGTGAATTATTATGTGGATTATAATTTATGGACATTTTTGTAGGGGTTGATACATTTTTGGTAAAGGAAAATCATGTCTGACATTTCTAAGTGGAAATTACAAACTCCAGGGGGCTTTTTAAACCTCAAATACACTAAAAGATATCCTGCAACAAGGTGATCAAATTAAGATCTTACACCTGTAAGTGTGGATTGCAGCCACTCTTTGTCCATAGACTGGTTTCAAGGTAAGGACCAAAAATCGAAATCTGTAATTTTGCTGAACTATCCCTTTAAATTCATGTTAAATCTACAGTAAAGTGGCCAACTTAATGTAGCTTTGCTTGTCTGGTACTGACAGTTTCTAACTATACTATGCAGTCAGAGAATTCTGAATTCTGCTGGGACAGCCAAGTCAAATGACAACCAACAGATAAATTCTTTATTCTTATTCATGATAAATGAATAAAGAGACTTTCCAGAGACCTACAGCCATGGCAGAACCATAAGTAATCTCCAAGTGTTAAATCTGTAAGTAAGGACTGCCCGTGGGATGCAGATTGCGGTACAAGTGGAAATCGCCAGTGGTGGAAAAAGTACCCAATTGTTTTGCTTGAGTAAAAGTAAAAAATACCTTGAGTAAAAGTCGGAAAGTATTTGGTTTAAAATATACTTAAGTATCAAAAGTAAATGTTATTGCAAAAATATACTTAAGTATCAAAAGTAAAAGTATACATCATTTCAAAATGCTTATACTGTATTAAGCAAACCAGACGGCACAATATTATTTTTTATTTACGGAGAGCCAGAGGCACATTCCAACACTCAGACAAAATTTACAAACGAAGCGTGTCTTTAGTGAGTCTACCAGATCAGAGGCAGTAGGGATGACTTGGGAAGTGCTTGAATTTGACCATTTTCCTGTCCTCCTGTCAGGGAAAATGTAAGGAGTAAAAAAGTACATTATTTTCTTTGGGAATGTAGTGAAGTTAAAGTAAAAGTTGTAAAAAATATAAATAGTAAGGTACAGATACCCCAAAAATCTATTTCAGTAGTACTTTAAAGTACTTCTACTTAATTACTTTACAACACTGGAAATCTCATGCTGTTTTAGCACCAGTGGCAACCAACCACTCCGTGTTCCATTAATCTGATCTCTAAAACATTTAATTTATATTTTATATATCTAATACACTACTGTTCCAATCTCACAGTTAGGATGGGGGGCATTCTCTTTTGCTTTTAATAACCCATGAAGCACTTTGAAAAATGTTTCTCCAGCTCACCACAGAGTGGGAGGCTGACTTGCAACCACTCAAAGGCCACAGGAAGTACATTGGTGTTTTTGCAGTGTGTTGGGATGATACAGCCCCAGATATAAGCAAAATAATGTTGGAGAGAGATAGAGAGGGAGAGCGGGAGAGAGAAACAGAGTGAGAGAGAGAGAGAGCGAGGGGGGGTGAGAGAGAAAAAAATAGGAGAAAGAGAGGAATAAAGGAATACTGAATCAGTAGAGTTGGGTGTCAGTCAAGGTTTGATCTTATGTAGACAGACAGTACACCTCTGAATATGAAGGGAATATAAGGTCGCAAATATGCAATAGAGGGATTGGATCTAACACAGTGGAAACACAGAGAGAAGAAGCCATATACCATGTAAGCGCTAGCACTTTTGGCTCTAACATGGTTCTGAAAACACTCACCTCACTCTACTGGAGCCTTGAATGTGACGCGGTAATTGATTATTGGACTACTCGATAAGACAGTCAAGTTGATCACACTGAAACCAAAATATACGCCATCTCTCAATTTGTGTGGGGAAATGTGATTCTCCTTGAATTTGCATACCACAGATCTCTTTGCAGGGCCCTGTTTGATACCAGTTGTTCCTTTCCAATCTACACACTTGCCTACGTTGTAAGACAAAAGCTGAGGTAATCATGACAGAGATGAATAATCCCTTTCTATCCAGGGGTATAAACTGAGAGGAGAAGAGTGAGAGGTGAAGATGTAAGTTACATTACCATTTTCCTCCCATTCATTGTATTACTGTTTCTGTACACATTGGAGGTTTCAATACAGAATTTGGTCAAGAGCTGCCAAGAAACACAAAGGCGTTGAGGCCATCTATGAACTAAACCACTATGATTTCTCGCCAACTTTCAGCATCACTAACTTGAGTCAGCACACTTTGAGCTCATGTATTATCTCAGTTACTCTGCTCTTTAAAAAAAATGCAATTATTATGATTTTTTTCCTCCTCCAATTTAGACAACTTCTGAAATGTATGACATCATAAATGGTGCACTACATAACATTGAATGATTAAACTTCAATTGTTACTCGTTAGTGACTATCATCATACAGTGCCAAGTCCATGGCTCATCTGTATTTGTTTTCCTAATCGCAATGGGCAAAATAGGAATGTCAATGAGTTAAATGACAGTTGAATTATTACTGCATACTAAGCACATATGTAGTTTGCATCTGATCCTTGTGATAAAAAATGTATGGAAATCTGTTCCTGCTAATTGTGCATGTAAATTGATATTCTGAACTTCTGATACCTAATTTTATTATTAACATTACCAGGGACTAGAGTAGGAATGCACTGTATATGCTTACTGTAGCAGTCAGTTTAACCATCCAAAAAACTTGCTGTTTGACTACAAGGAAACTTTAATATAGAAAGAAAAGAAGAAAGTAACTCGGCATTATGTTGAAAAGGTGCCAAAGGCACTCTGCCCATTTTTTATGTCATTTATCACAAAAATAGCCTAAATAATGACAGTAAAGAGCAGGAGTTACTGATGCATAAACACCTTTCTAGGGAGTGTGTTTGCTACCCTGTACCCACTGCCAAAAAGTAAGACTTGCCTGTTGGTGCAGTCTGTCTAATCCACCAGGAAAAGGTATGATTTATAGCAAAACATAGCTGCTATTAGAGCAAAATGAGAATCAGGTCTTATATGTCAAATAGTGAGAGAGTTGTTTCAAGCCCTAACAATCACAATGTCAAGTATGTGACCATACTTGACCGTTGAAAGTTAGTAGACCAGCACCGACTCTTGATACAATTTTTCTACAGAGGGGCCCGATGCTTGGGGCTACTAACCTACCTCTAGAGGCACATTTCACATACCCAGTTTATATGGCCAAAGCCCAGCACTCTCTTTATGATTAATAGTTTGGCGTGCACTCAAAATGTAACAGTGTGAAAACATCCCTTATGACACCAACTGCTGAGAACCAAAAACTCTCAGTATTAAACTATTTCTTTTTTAGCTCCCTGTGTCTGAAGGAGCAGTACAGAGATCCATTGTAGATCACAGGCAGATAAAAGAACAGCCAACATGGCTGTTTGTCAAGAGAACACAAACAGCACCACCACTGAGCTTGTGGTTCCGCTGGATCACTTTAGCTGACATCTTTTGAACGGGGAAAGAACTGACGCAGACAATGTAGGAGAAGAATAAAGACAGAGAGGGAGAGGGCAAGCCTCAGGAGAGAAACAAACAACACAGCGTATGTTGCAATGTACTGAGGTGTTTTAGTCAGAGACAATCAGACAATCATAACCTGATGGTAGCGTAATGCTAATGGAGTGGTTACACTATGAGTTTTAAGTTTATGTAAAGTGCTCATGTTCCATTGGCTGAAAGAAACAGGATAGCATATCAAAGGTATTGCTCCTGACATCTTAATGGAACATCTTGTATTAAATGTGAAATGTAATTGATAATACGTTTTAGAGAGGCTTTTTTGTACAACCCAGCATAGATAAATCAAAATGCTTTACAGACTCCAATATATTTCATTTATCAACCCTTCTGCGCTCTTCAATATATTCTACCCAAAGACCTTTTACATTTCCCCCAAAAATATTAAATTGCCTAGTCAAGACTTTCAGTAGGCACTATATTTTAAAGGACAGGTTGATCACTTTCTTGGACCATTTCTGCAAGTCCTTGATCTCTTAAAGTGCATTAGGAAAGCATTCAGATCTCTTGACTTTTCCACATTTTCTTACTTTACAGCCTTAATCTCAAATGGATTAAATAATAGTTTTTCCTCATCAATCTACACACAATACCCCATAATGACGAAGTCAAAACAGGATTTTAGAAATGTTTGCAGATGCATTAAATATAAAAAACAGAAATACCATAGTTCCATAAGTATTCAGACCCTTTGCTATGAGACTCCGAAATTGAGCTCAGGCACATTCAGTTTCCATTGATCATCATTCAGATGTTTATACAACTTGATTGGAGTCCACCTGTGGTAAATTCAATTGATTGGACATGATTTGGAAAGGCTCACACATGTCTATATAAGGTCCCACAGTTGACAGTGCATTTCGGAGCAAAAACCAAGCTAGGAATTGTCAGCAGAGTTCCGAGACAGGATTGTGTCGAGGCACAGATCTGGGGAAGGGCACCAAAACATTTCTGCAACATTGAAAGCCCCTAAGAACACAATGGCCTCCATCATTCTTAAGTTTGGAACCACCAAGAATTTTCCTAGAGCTGGCCGCCTGGCCAAACTGAGCAATCAGGGGAGAAAGGCCTTGGTCAGGGAGGTAACCAAGAACCCAATGGTCAGTCTGACAGAGCTCTAGAGTTCCTCTTTGGAGATGGGACAACCTTCCAGAAGCACAACCATCTCTGCAGCACTCCACCAATCAGGCCTTTGTGGCCAGATGGAAGCCACTCCTCAGTAAAAGGCACATGACAGCCTATGACGGAGAAGTCTGTCACTGGCCGCGGGCAGCATTTGGTACACTAACACACACACACTCCCAGCGTGCCTCCCTGCTACGTTATCAGCTACATTAACAATGTGGTTCGACACACAACTTAACTTCTCTTAGTACATACATTTCACACTTTATTCTTACCTCCCGTCAGTAACAGTTTATGGTATAAAGAATATACAGACAAGCGTTCATGTTTAATTTAAGCAACGTTTATTGTACTTATCAATATTGCGAATGGCTCGTTCATGGCGAATCCATGTCAGTAGGGATGGGATTTTTAAAATGGGTTAAATTGGTATATTGTATCATGAGAAACGTGTTGCAATGTATATAATTCATTATGTTTAGCCGAGTGGAAAATGTAGGCTTTGCTGAAGGTAATTGCTTTATTAATTAGTGCTGGGTATGTTCTGATGGGAGGGGCTTCCACGACAAAAGGAGCCTCTCTTTCAGTTCAAGGGGAGAAACATTTTGGATTGAGCTGTTGATGGGGCAGCATTGTTTTCAAGCTATCCCCATAATGTATACTTTGGATGGCAGTACTGTTGTTTTTTCCCCCGGATTCACTTTGTAAATGAACACCCTGAAGCACAGAAGTACTTTTGCGGCTCCGCCATCTTTTTATTTGATAGAGGTTAGGTTTTTCAGTTTAGCCTTCTGGCCTACTCTACGTGACACAGCCCACTTGGAGTTTGCCAAAAGGCACATCAAGATTCTCAGACCATGAGAAACAAGATTCTCTGGTCTGATGAAACCAAGATTGAACTCTTTGAACTGAATGCCAAGCGTCACATCTGGAAGAAACCTGGCACCATCCCTACGTTGAAGCATAGTTGTGGCAGCATCATGCTATGGAGATGTTTTTCAGTGGTAGGGACTGGGAGACTTGTCAGGATCGAGGGAAAGATGAACGGATCAAAGTACAGCGAGATCCTTGATGAAAACCTGCTCCAGAGCGCTCAGGACCTCAGACTTGGGCGAAGGTTCACTGTCCAACAGGACAACGACCCTAATCACACAACCAAGACAACAGGAGAGGCTTCGGGACAAGTCTCTGAATGGCCTTGAGTGGTCCAGCCAGAGCCCGGACTTGCCCGATCTAACATATTTTTTCAGAATATGTATTTGAGTGACTTCTCCCATGTAATATTCCTTACTTTTCTCCTCAATTTGACCTCAATATTGTAGCCTATCATTTCATCAGGTTACACATCAATGACATCCATTGTTTATCCACTAAATGCAGTCTTGGGTCTGCCAGTAAATTACAGGTGAAGGTGTTCAATAAGCATGTACATTATATACAACACAATGGGAGATGCTGCTTTATTGTGTCAACCTATTGGTGCTCCACATCAAAGTTGACATTGCAGTGATAGCTTTAGAGACTCACACAATCTCATCAATACCATCCCTTAGAAGAGCAGTACCTTTGTATGATTGCTAAGTCACTTCAGGGTTGGTTCTAAATAAAAGTATGATTGTATTAATTCCATTGACTGACTGCACAGCCACCTTATGTAATGGCTCTATCACTGCAACCATGGGATTGCAGCACTGCAATAAAAGGTAAAATATGTTTACTGTTAAGTACTCTTCTTCTACACTTGTGTTGGTGCAAATGTAGCACATGGGGAAGGTGTGAAACTCCCTCCTCAGCCGGAAGTGTCGCCACTTTTCCCGCTGAATAGCTAGCTTTTCGCGTGACGCGACTTGTGAGACATGTCATGGAAATTCTTACACAGGGACACTCGAAGTCAATCTTAAATTAATCATTGTTTATTGTCAGCGCGCTGGAGAGGTTCCAACCAATTCAATGCACCATAGTACACATGTCAATCAGGAGCTCTGCCTGGGCAGGCCCAGCAGTTGTCTTGTATACGGCTATACAAGTTATATTTGCATGATTTTGCATTATTAATTAATCATTATCATTTTGTTTCATTCATGTGACAAACCAACACCTCACAAGGTTTCTTATCTCTGAGATATCTTTCGTTCATTCTCAAAACAAGGTCTGGGCGTACTGCCAAATTGCAGCTACTGATAGTGAGGATTTGTACAGTCTTTGTGCATGATCACAGAAATTGGTTTATAGAACAGCACATGAATAGAACACAGAAATTAGTTATAAGAAAAGCACAAACATTAAAATTCCATTACAGACGCTTCAGGAGGGTTGGTAACGTGCTATCAATGGCAGAGGTTCTGTATGGAGCAATTTAAGTGCCAAGGGAAATTGTTTTTGAAATCGGTAATTTAGAATTTGTATTAGGAAAAGTTGTATTGTTTTGTACACAGGGGACCTGAGTTAGTACCCGATCAGTCAAACTCGCACGTCTTCATGACTCAGGGAAGGTTGCTCATCACATGCATGCATCACCAAACCACCTCTGTGGCAGTCTCATTGTTGTGCAATAGGCCTGATTTAGAACCCAGTAACAGTTATATTGGTGCCTTGATCTCTGAGTATGAGATAAAAGGGAGGTGAAATGTAACCAAGGTTGTTCGATGAACCATGCTCTTTTGATGAGCAACCTTGCTGGAGACTTAAAGACTTGTGTTAGCGTCCTGAACTCATCCTTATGGCTTTAGCTAAGTGGGCTAACACAGTCTTGTGACATGCAGGAGACCTAGTTCAAACCCAGTCAGTCACAAGAACAACATTAAATGGGGAGTGGAAATGCTTTCCTTAGAAGGGCTATGACAGGGCTATTCAACTATATTCTTATGGGGGCCAAATTGCATGTGACCGTTGAGTCCCGGTAATCTCCTTTTGTGGCCTAGTACTCAGCTCTCTATTGGCCCGCCAACCACATCAAAATAAATGCAATCGAAAATCACATCATCACTTAACATCACTTATTTCAACCAAGATGGCATAGCAGTTCAGACGTCTTTTGTCCTTGTCTTGTCGTGTCCTGTATATATATTTACAACTTTTTTCACATACATTTTATTTTTATTTTCCATCAACTCATCTTCAAAACACTCTCCTGCAACCCGCCTCACCAATTTATACTTATAAAAAAGTATTATTTACCTCAAATCTGTAATCCTCCAAGAAGCTAGCCAGAAACTCCAAGAAGCTAGCCTGAAACTAGCCAGAAGCTAGCCCAGAAGCTAATCCAGAAGCTAATCAGAAGCTAGTTCAGAAGCTAGTTAGCTTCTTTACTGGCAAATCGTTAGTATTCAGCTAACCACGGTTTGTGGTCATCAGCTATCCTTTAGCTCGAAAATCTATCGCCAGTTTTGTACGGCGCAGCGCGGCTCGGAACATACCGGACCAATTTTTCTCTCCATGTCCCTGGATTTCAACTGCTCTCTGGACATTCATACCCAGATCTCACAGCTAATCAAATCAAATCAAATTTTATTTGTCACATACACATGGTTAGCAGATGTTAATGCGAGTGTAACGAAATGCTTGTGCTTCTAGTTCCGACAATGCAGTAATAACGAACAAGTAATCTAACTAACAATTCCAAAAAAACGACTGTCTTATACACAGTGTAAGGGGATAAAGAATATGTACATAAGGATATATGAATGAGTGATGGTACAGAGCAGCATAGGCAAGATACAGTAGATGATATTGAGTACAGTATATACATATGAGATGAGTATGTAAACCAAGTGGCATAGTTAAAGTGGCTAGTGATACATGTATTACATAAGGATGCAGTCGATGATATAGAGTACAGTATCTACGTATGCATATGAGATGAATAATGTAGGGTAAGTAACATTATATAAGGTAGCATTGTTTAAAGTGGCTAGTGATATATTTACATCATTTCCCATCAATTCCCATGATTAAAGTGGCTGGAGTAGAGTCAGTGTCATTGACAGTGTGTTGGCAGTAGCCACTCAATGTTAGTGGTGGCTGTTTAACAGTCTGATGGCCTTGAGATAGAAGCTGTTTTTCAGTCTCTCGGTCCCAGCTTTGATGCACCTGTACTGACCTCGCCTTCTGGATGACAGCGGGGTGAACAGGCAGTGGCTCGGGTGGTTGATGTCCTTGATGATCTTTATGGCCTTCCTGTAGCATCGGGTGGTGTAGGTGTCCTGGAGGGCAGGTAGTTTGCCCCCGGTGATGCGTTGTGCAGACCTCACTACCCTCTGGAGAGCCTTACGGTTGAGGGCGGTGCAGTTGCCATACCAGGCGGTGATACAGCCCGCCAGGATGCTCTCGATTGTGCATCTGTAGAAGTTTGTGAGTGCTTTTGGTGACAAGCCGAATTTCTTCAGCCTCCTGAGGTTGAAGAGGCGCTGAAGAGGAGGAGGAGCTAGCTGCTATCCGTGTGACTATCGGCTTTCGTCGATTCCGGAGCAAACATCAATTATTCCGGAGCTAGCCAGCTCCGTCAATCACTCCTGAGTTCCATCAATCACTCCTGGGCTGCAGTCACCTATCCGGACCCGTTTTACTGCCTACGCGGAGCCCCACCGGGCCTTCACAACTGGACTGCCGATGTTAACTACCCGAAGGAGATCCGGCTGGCTCCTCCGTCGCGACGTTACCTGAACGCCCATCTGCGGCCTGCTAACCGTTAGCTGTCTTACCGGCTGCTATCTGAATAGACAATCGGACAATTTATTTATTTTTATTGTTATTATGTTTTCTTCTTGGGCCTGTATAACTATATCTATTGTTTTTATTTTTGTTGTTGTTGTGTGATTTGGATTAATCCCCTCTACCACACGGAACCCCACTAATCTACTGACGGAACGCAAGAGGTGGCTAACAACAGACCTCCATCCTATGCTAGCTTGCTACCGATGGCCTGGCTAGCTGTCTAAATCGCCGTGACCCCCAACCAACCTCTCCACTCACTGGACCCTTTTGATCACTCGACTAAGCATGCCTCTCCTTAATGTCAATATGTCTTGTCCGTTGCTGTTCTGGTTAGTGTTTATTGGCTTATTTCACTGTAGAGCCTCTAGTCCTGCTCACTATACCTTATCCAACCTATTAGTTCCACCACCCACACATGCAATGACATCTCCTGGTTTCAATGATGTTTCTGGAGACAATTTCTCTCTCTTCATCACTCAATACCTAGGTTTACCTCCACCTACACCACCCGATGCTACAGGAAGGCCATAAAGATCATCAAGGACATCAACCACCCGAGCCACTGCCTGTTCACCCCGCTGTCATCCAGAAGGCGAGGTCAGTACAGGTGCATCAAAGCTGGGACCGAGAGACTGAAAAACAGCTTCTATCTCAAGGCCATCAGACTGTTAAACAGCCACCACTAACATTGAGTGGCTACTGCCAACACACTGTCAATGACACTGACTCTACTCCAGCCACTTTAATCATGGGAATTGATGGGAAATTATGTAAATATATCACTAGCCACTTTAAACAATGCTACCTTATATAATGTTACTTACCCTACATTGTTCATCTCATATGCATACGTTGATACTGTACTCTATATCATCGACTGCATCCTTATGTAATACATGTATCACTAGCCACTTTAACTATGCCACTTGGTTTACATACTTATCTCATATGTATATACTGTACTCGATATCATCTACTGTATCTTGCCTATGCTGCTCTGTACCATCACTCATTCATATATCCTTATGTACATATTCTTTATCCCCTTACACTGTGTATAAGACAGTAGTTTTTTTTTGGAATTGTTAGTTAGATTACTTGCTCGTTATTACTGCATTGTCGGAACTAGAAGCACAAGCATTTCGCTACACTCGCATTAACATCTGCTAACCATGTGTATGTGACAAATAAAATTTGATTTGATTTGACTGTATTCACATCCTACCATACCTTTGTCTGTACATTATACCTTGATGCTATTTTATCGCCCCCAGAAACCTCCTTTTACTCTCTGTTCCAGACGTTCTAGACGACCAATTCTTATTGCTTTTAGCCGCACCCTTATTCTACTCCTCCCATGTTCCTCTGGCGATGTAGAGGTGAATCCAGGCCCTTCTTGGAGGATTAAGATAGAACTGCCAAAGGGGGCGGTGTTGCAATCTACTGCAAAGATAGCCTGCAGAGTTCTGTCCTACTATCCAGGTCTGTACCCAAACAATTTGAACTTCTACTTTTAAAAATCCACCTCTCTAAAAACAAGTCTCTCACCGTTGCCGCCTGCTATAGACCACCCTTTGCCCCCAGCTGTGCTCTGGACACCATATGTGAACTGATTGCCCCCATCTATTTTCAGAGCTCGTGCTGCTAGGCGACCTAAACTGGAACATGCTTAACACCCCAGCCATCCTACAATCTAAACTTGATGCCCTCAATCTCACACAAATTATCAATGAACCTACCAGGTACCTCCCCAAAGCCTTAAATACAGGCACCCTCATAGATATCATCCTAACCAACTTCCCATCTAAATACACCTCTGCTGTCTTCAACCAAGATCTCAGCGATCACTGCCTCATTGCCTGCATCCGTAATGGGTCAGCGGTCAAACGACCTCCACTCATCACTGTAAAACGCTCCCTGAAACACTTCAGCGAGCAGGCCTTTCTAATCGACCTGGCCGGGGTATCCTGGAAGGATATTGATCTCATCCCGTCAGTAGAGGATGCCTGGATATTTTTTTTAAATGCCTTCCTAACCATCTTAAATAAACATGCCCCATTCAAGAAATTTAGAACCAGGAACAGATATAGCCCTTGGTTCTCCCCGGACCTGACTGCCCTTAACCAACACAAAAACATCCTATGGCGTTCTGCATTAGCATCGAACAGCCCCCGTGATATGCAGCTGTTCATGGAAGCTAGAAACCATTATACACAGGCAGTTAGAAAAGCCAAGGTAAGCTTTTTCAAGCAGAAATTTGCTTCCTGCAACACTAACTCAAAGTTCTGGGACACTGTAAAGTCCATGGAGAATAAGAACACCTCCTCCCAGCTGTCCACTGCACTGAAGATAGGAAACACTGTCACCACTGATAAATCCACCATAATTGAGAATTTCAACAAGCATTTTTCTACGGCTGGCCATGCTTTCCACCTGGCTACTCCTACCCCGGTCAACAGCACTGCACCCCCAACAGCAACTCTCCCAAGCCTTCCCCATTTCTCCTTCTCCCAAATCCATTCAGCTGATGTTCTGAAAGAGCTGCAAAATCTGGTCATGGGTGCACCTCAGCCACGCTCAAGGTCCTAAACGATATCTTAACCGCCATCGATAAGAAACATTACTGTGCAGCCGTATTCATTGATCTGGCCAAGGCTTTCGACTCTGTCAATCACCACATCCTCATCGGCAGACTCGACAGCCTTGGTTTCTCAAATGATTGCCTCGCCTGGTTCACCAACTACTTCTCTGATAGAGTTCAGTGTGTCAAATCGGAGGGTCTGCTGTCCGGACCTCTGGCTGTCTCTATGGGGGTGCCACAGGGTTCAATTCTTGGACCGACTCTCTTCTCTGTATACATCAATGAGGTCGCTCTTGCTGCTGGTGAGTCTCTGATCCACCTCTACGCAGACAACACCATTCTGTATACTTCCGGCCCTTCTTTGGACACTGTGTTAACAACCCTCCAGGCAAGCTTCAATGCCATACAACTCTCCTTCCGTGGCCTCCAATTGCTCTTAAATACAAGTAAAACTAAATGCATGCTCTTCAACCGATCGCTACCTGCACCTACCCGCCTGTCCAACATCACTACTCTGGACGGCTCTGACTTAGAATACGTGGAAAACTACAAATACTTAGGTGTCTGGTTAGACTGTAAACTCTCCTTCCAGACCCATATCAAACATCTCCAATCCAAAGTTAAATCTAGAATTGGCTTCCTATTTCGCAACAAAGCATCCTTCACTCATGCTGCCAAACATACCCTTGTAAAACTGACCATCCTACCAATCCTCGACTTTGGCGATGTCATTTACAAAATAGCCTCCAATACCCTACTCAGACTGCATCCAATTTGTTATCACAGTGCAATCTGTTTTGTCACCAAAGCCCCATATACTACCCACCATTGCGACCTGTACGCTCTCGTTGGCTGGCCCTCGCTTCATACTCGTCGCCAAACCCACTGGCTCCATGTCATCTACAAGACCCTGCTAGGTAAAGTCCCCCCTTATCTCAGCTCGCTGGTCACCATAGCGTCTCCCACCTGTAGCACACGCTCCAGCAGGTATATCTCTCTAGTCACCCCCAAAACCAATTCTTTCTTTGGCCGCCTCTCCTTCCAGTTCTCTGCTGCCAATGACTGTGTTACGGATACAGTTATCCTGTGTGTGTGTGTATCCTGTGTGTGTGTTTCTTTTATCTCCTTCTCCCCTCACAGGTGAAAATCATCACTCCCCAATCAGACAACAATCAATCATCAATCAGAAGACACACCTCCTCCTATTTCCTACCCTATCACAGTTCCTTCCCCATGGTTTAAAAACCCCATCATTTGTTTGCTCTAGAGCTCAATCTCTCTGTAAATGCCATGTCTGTAGATCTCTGTGTTTCACTCTCGCGTTGTGTCTTAACCTCTCTTTTGTTTGAGCACCTCCAAATCACTTTGGCATCTCCTGTGAGTATTGTTTTTGGTTATGGTGTTTGTTTGTTGCTGGTGGTAAAAGGGGGAAACCAAGACTAGTCGCCCATGGGCATACACTACCCGTAGGTGAACTTTGTTAAAAACACTAGTTAGAACTGGGCGGACCACCCACTGTATTTTTGGTTAGTTAGTTAGCTGTTGTTAAAGTAGGCTAGTCTAGCTTAGGGGTGTTTTTGTATATTTATTGTTTCTTTCCTTGGGTCCAGCTCAGCCACTTTTCCTGCTCCCCCCATTACCGTGTGTTTATAAATAAACCTGGAGTTTGACGGTAGATTTCTGTTGTGGTTATTTCGTTCACACTTTTACTTTGTCACAATAATAATTTGCATGAGTTATGTTACGGGTCTCATTACCATCCCCTCTAGACTGTCGGGCCAAAAGGGATTCGTAACAGACTGGAACGAACTACAAAAATCTCTGAAACTGGAAACACTTATCTCCCTCACTAGCTTTAAGCACCAACTGTCAGAGCAGCTCACAGATTACTGCACCTGTACATAGCCCACCTATAATTTAGCCCAAACAACTACCTCTTTCCCAACTGTATTTAATTAATTTATTTTGCTCCTTTGCACCCCTTTTATTTTTATTTCTACTTTGCACATTCTTCCATTGCAAAACTACCATTCCAGTGTTTTACTTACTATATTGTATTTACTTTGCCACCATGGCCTTTTTTGCCTTTACCTCCCTTCTCACCTCATTTGCTCACATTGTATATAGACTTGTTTATACTGTATTATTGACTGTATGTTTGTTTTACTCCATGTGTAACTCTGTCGTTGTATCTGTCGAACTGCTTTGCTTTATCTTGGCCAGGTCGCAATTGTAAATGAGAACTTGTTCCCAACTTGCCTACCTGGTTAAATAAAATCATCAAAACAGTATAATGCTTCTTGTGACACCCCATCCGGGAGCATAATCATCGCCTGACACTAATTAGCATAACGCAACGGACATAAATATCCCTATAAAATATTCCTATTCATGAAAATCACAAATCAAATATATTGAAACACAGCTTAGCCTTTTGTTAATCACCCTGTCAGCTCAGATTTTGATAATATGCTTTATAGCCAAAGCTAGACAAGCATTTGTGTAAGTTTAGCGATAGCCTAGCATAGCATTATGCCTTGCTAGCAGCAGGCAACCTTGTCACAAATCAGAAAAGCAATCAAATTAAATCGTTTACCTTTGAACTTCAGATGTTTTCACTCACGAGACTCCCAGGTAGATAGCCAAGTTCATTTTTTTCCTAAAAGATTATTCTTGTAGGCGAAATAGCTCCATTTCTTCTTCACGTTTGGCTGAGAAATCGCCTGGAAATTGCAGTCACGAAAACGGTGAAAAATATTCCAAATTAGCTTCATATCGACAGAAACATGACAAACGTTTATAATCAATCCTCTAATATCTATTCGATAATATATCCGTCGGGACAATTAGTTTTTCAGTAGGACCGATTGGAGTAATGGCTACCTCTGTATTTTACACAAGAGTCACCCTGGGAGCCATCGTGACCACTTACGCAATGTAGCCGCCTACGGCTATTCTTCAACATAAATGCGTAAAACTACGTCACAATGCTGTAGACACCTTGGGGAATACGTAGAAAGCCTAAGCTCGTTGATAGGACATTCACAGCTCAATAGGGACTCATTGGAACGCAGCGCTTTCAAAATATGGGGCACTTCGGATTGGATTTTCCTCAGGCTTTCGCCTGCAACATCAGTTCTGTTATACTCACAGACAATATCTTTACAGTTTTGTAAACGTTAGTGTTTTCTATCCAAAGCTGTCAATTATATGCATGTTCTAGCATTTTGTCCTGACAAAATGTCCCGTTTAAAACGGGAACGTTTTTTTTCCAAAGATGAAAATACTGCCCCTAGAGTCGCAACAGGTTTTAAAAACTCACTTCACTGTGATCGATCAATTTGAAGAAAGAAGTTCAACAACAGGTTGAAACTGAGTGAAAAACATGGTCTTTATGGATATTGTTTCAAAGCCAAAAACAATGGACAGAGCTTTCTAAGGTGATGATTAATTCCAATCACCCATACGCATATTAGAGCATATGCATACAGCACCAGTCAAAAGTTTGGACACACCTACTTATTCAAGGGTTTTTCTTTGTTTACTATTTTCTACAAAACTATGAAATTACACATATGGAATCATGTAGTAACTAAAAAATTGTTAAATCAATATTGATTCTTCAAAGTAGCCACCCTTTGCCTTGATGACAGCTTTGCACACTCTTGGTATTCTCTCAACCAGCTTCACCTGGAATGCTTTTCCAACAGACTTGAAGGAGTTCTCACATATGCTGAGCACTTGTTGGTTGCTTTTCCTTCACTCTGCGGTCCAAGTAATCCCAAACCATCTCAATTGGGTTGAGGTCGGGTGATTGTGATAATGGGACATTCTAAATCTAAACAAATGTTACAAATGAGTAAAGATAAGATTACATTTAGAATAGTCTGATGGGTGAAAATATGATCGCTTGATGAGAAAACAGGGTGTGCAGCCTGAGACAAGGAACAGAGCGCAAGCTTTTCTTGCATCTTTTTGAATAGCCTATAGTCGCCTCCTGCATCCCATATACACTCAAAAGTTTCGGTCACTTAGAAATGTCCTTGTTTTTGAAGGAAAAGCCATTTTTTTTGTCCATTAAGATTACACTGTATTTCTGATCAATTTGATGTTGACATTGTTAATTTTGTAAATAACTTTTGGAGCTGGAAATGGCAGATTTTTAACGGAATATCGACATAGGCATACAGAGGCCCATTATCAGTAACCATCACTCCTGTGCGCCAATGGCACGTTGCGTTAGCTAATCCAAGTTTATAATTTTAAAAGGCTAATTGATAATTAGAAAACCCTTTTGCAATGATGTTAGCACAGCTGAAACCTGGTGTTCTAATTAAAGAAGCAATGAAACTGGCCTTCTTTAGACTAGTTGAGTATCTAGAGCATCAGCATTTGTGATTACAGGCTCAAAATGTCCAGAAACAAAGAACTTTCTTCTGAATCTCGTCAGTCTATTCTTGTTCTGATAAAGGAAGGCTATTCCATGCGAGAAATTACGTCTGAAGTGTCTGAAGATCTCATACAACGCTGTGTACTACTCCCTTCACAGAACAGCGAAAACTGTCTCTAACCAGAATAGAAAGAGGAGTGGGAGGTCCTGGTGCACAACTGAGCAAGAGGACAAGTACATTAGAGTGTCTAGTTTGAGAAACAGAAGTCTTCAACTGGCAGCTTCATTAAATAGTACCTGCAAAACACCAGTCTTAAAGTTAACAGTGAAGAGGCGACTCCAGGATGCTGGCCTTCTAGGGAGAGTTGCAAAGAAAAAGCCATATATCAGACTGGCCAATAAAAATAAAAGATTAAGATGGGCAAAAGAACGGACACTGGACAGACGAACTCTGCCTAGAAGGCCAGCATCCTGGAGTCACCTCTTCACTGTTGACATTGAGACTGGTGAGAATAGCCTACAGCCTATGGCATGGAGCATAGCCAAATACAGTAACATACAGTACGACAACTCTTATTCTATTCTTCTGAAATATATTTTCTTCATATCATAATGTTTATTGTATTTATTGTGATGATGTATATTACATTGATTTATTAAACTTTTATGTGTGAAGGCCTGGAGATGCTAAATGTGTTCATGTTAATTAATGTTCAATTACCTGAGACCGGCAGTCATTTGCATGACAATTACCGGCTGACAAAATCTTATGTCCACCACGCATTAATGTATCCTGCGCAGCCTCTGATCAACATAGATGGGAACAGAAGGCACGTCCATGTTTCAGAGTCTTAGCTTTCAGGAATGAGGTTGGTCCTCCCGAGTTGCGCATCAGTCTAAGGCACTGCATCGCAGTGCTTGAGGCATCACTACAGAGCCGGGTTCAATCCCAGGCTGTGTCACAGACTGTCGTGACTGGGAGACCCATGAGGCGCAGTACAATTGGCCCGGAGTCGTCCCATTGCACTCCAGCAACTCCTTGTGGTGGGCTGAACGCATGCATGCTGACTTCGGTTGCCAGTTGTACTGCGTTTCCTCTGACACATTGGTGGGGCTGGTGTTGTGTCTGGACTATCATTAATTGTCAAGACTGTTATTTTATCAAATCAATTCTCCGTGTAATTATTGTTACGTGATTAAAGGATTCATGTAAACTTTAATTAACTAGGCATCGCAGATTTATTTTATAGTCTCTATTTCTCGAATCGACTCTTCAGAAATGTTCTGTCTCTTCAGATATCTTATTAAAACAGTTGCTTATTAATTAATTATTATTTGTTACCTCATCAGTTCTCATTACTGAACGTCGCAAACCCTTGGATATCTCCACGAACCCTAGTTTCCATAATGAAACAGCAATATACAAATTGGCTTAATTATTTATTTAGTAACTAACTAATAACCTCATATATAACAAACAAACAGTAGATATTGGTTACTAACAATGACAGAAAAGTCCTTAGTGGGCTAAGTCGATATGACTGCTTGGTAGACAAAAGAAAGGGGTGGGAAAGTGTGGCAAAGACAAAATGGATTCACTACACACAATGGATAATTATGATCATTGAAATGTTAATACTTTGCATATGAATGGCCTCTCATTCGAGAATAATTGTAATGTATATATTTACGCCTGTATGTTGTTGTCTTCTCTGTTGGAATCCACAATCGTCCTGTATAGTTCGTCAGAGTCTCTGGTTAACTTTCCCAGAAGTCACAATGTCTTTCGTGGTTGTAGGTGGTAGAATGGATACTTCAGAGTACCAGTCGGAAATGTTCTCATAGGTTAAATGCTTTGGCGGTTGTCAGTATTCTCATTCTAGACTTACATAATTTCTAGCTGCAGACCAGTTATTATACATCTAAGATTTGCTCTTACTCTGTAGTGATCGATAGTCTCAGAGTTTAACCATTCCCAGCCGTGTACCCAAAACTACAGCTGTATGGTGTCTGTCTAAAGAATTGTAGCCAATTCAACGTGGGGACTCTGTCTCTGGTAGAGTTGTAGTTTAAACCATTTCACACGAAGCGTCAGCTGCATATTTTCTAGTCTAATGTGAATTTCGCCAGGAGTGGGTTTTATACACTTCAGAGAAAAGGGTGGTCCATGACGCCGACGTAATGACTATGCTCAACCTGACAGTTGGGAAATGTACACTTTAACCTGTTTGGGGTAGGGGGCAGCATTTTCACTTTTGGATAAATGGCATGCCCAAACTGAACTACTCTGTCCCAGATCCTAAAATATGCATATTATTATTAGTATTGGATAGAAAACACTCTGCAGTTTCTAAACCTGTTTGAATCATGTCTGTGAGTATAACAGAACTTATTTAGCAGGCGAAACCCCGAGGACAAACCATTCAGATTCTTTTTTAAAGTCACTGTCTTTTCAATATGCTTTCCTGCAGTTCCTACCGCTTCCACTGGATTTCACCAGTTTGTAGAAATTGGTAGAGGTTTTTCCTTTGTGTAATGAAGAAGTACCATAGCTCAGAACGAACGTCGCTTCATGTGTACCTTTTGATAGAGGCGCGTAACCAGAAAAGTAGCGTCAGTTTGTTTTGCTCCTGTATTGAACACAGATCATCCCGTCTTCAATTTGATCAATTATATACACGTTTAGAAATACCTAAAGTTGTATTACAAAAGTAGTTTGAAATGTTTTGGCAAAGTTTACAGTTCACTTTTGAGATATTTTGTAGTGATGTTGCGTAAGTTGGAAGCTGTGTTTTTCTGGATCAAACGCGCTGGCTATTGACCATGTGGGACGCAAGAGTCCCGCCTATCCCAGAGAGGTTTAAGAGATACAGTTGTGTGTTTCCTGTCGTTCATGAGATCACCAAATGAAACACACTCGCCACCATTTCCACATTCTCAAAATATAAATATTGTTTAGTTCTCCCATTTTGAGGATTAGGAGTATTGAACTAATAGAAGCTCTTTGTTCTGGTAGACTCTCTCCCTTCTACCAGGTATTTATGACCTGTCGTAAAGTCATAAATATACACTATACACCCCGAAAGGGCCACGTTGTGACAGTCCCCTTCTGATGGGTTCAATCTTGTGAGTATCCTGCAAGTTGCACACCAACATAAATATAACGACCACGTGATGTCCTGGTTGTGGATAATCGTTGCAGTCCCCCTCTGGTGGTTGACCTTGGGTCGGTTTCCTGGAATTTGCAAAGCACCACAGACTGGAAGATCTGTGCAATAACTTAGGCAGATGTTAACAACACACACACGAAATATAACATTTCTTCCCAAATGAGCGGTGGTGTGGCACTAACTGATGGTTGTATGGGGACTGTGTTTATGGCTCTATCACTTCCTAAGTGTCAAAAGAACTGAAACAAAAAGGAATGAAAGCATAAACAAAAGATATACAAAACATAGTTCTCACACCAAAATCATCTAATTGGACTGTATTCGAAAAACGTCCAAGGTCCTGGCAAAATGACCCTCTCACTGTCAACTGCGCTGATTTTCAGCAAACTTAACATGTGTAAATATTTGTATGAACATAACAAGATTCAACAACGGAGACAAACTGAACAAGTTCCACACACGTGACTAACAGAAATGGACTAATGTGTCCCTGAACAAAGGTAGGGTCAAAATCAAAAGTAAGTCAGTATCTGGTGTGGCCACCAGCTGCATTAAGTAATGCAGTGGATCTCTTCCTCATGGACTGCCCCAGATTTGCAGGACGTGCGCCGGGATTGTGCTGACCAACTGGCAGGTGTCTTCACTGACATTTTCAACATGTCCCTATTTGAGTCTGTAATATGTTTCAAGCAGACCACCATAGTCCCTGTGCCCAAGAACACAAAGGCAACCTGCCTAAAAGACTACAGACCTGTAGCACTCACGTCCGTACCCATGAAGTGCTTTGAAAGGTTGGTAATGGCTCACATCAACACCATTATCCCAGAAACCCTAGATCCACTCTAATTTGCATACCGCCTAAACAGATCCAGAGATGATGCAATCTCTATTGCACTCCACACGGCCCTTTCCCACCTGGACAAAATGAACACTTATGTGAGAATGCTGTTCATTGACTACAGCTCAGTGTTCAACACCATAGTATCCTCAAAGCTCATCACCAAGCTAAGGGTCCTGGGACTAAACACCTTTTTCTGCAACTGGATCCTGGACTTCCTGATGGGCCGCCCCCAGGTGGTGAGGGTAGGTAGCAACACATCTGCCACACTGATCCTCAACACTGGAGCTCCCCAGGGGTGCGTGCTCAGTCCCCTCCTGTACTCCCTGTTCACCCACGACTGCATGGCCAGGCACGACTCCAACTCCGTCATTAAGTTTGCAGACGACACAACAGTGGTAGGCCTGATCACAGACAACAACGAGAC
Organism: Oncorhynchus tshawytscha; assembly: GCF_018296145.1. Classification (NCBI taxonomy): domain Eukaryota; kingdom Metazoa; phylum Chordata; class Actinopteri; order Salmoniformes; family Salmonidae; genus Oncorhynchus; species Oncorhynchus tshawytscha. Next base: position 34,704,514 of record NC_056458.1, read on the forward strand.
AGCCGATAGGTAGGAGGTCAGAGACCTGGCCGTGTGGTGCTAGAATAACAACCTATCCCTCAACGTAGCCAAGACTAAGGAGATGATTGTGGAATACAGGAAAAGGAGGACCGAGCACGCCCCCATTCTCGGCCTCTGATCGCAAGGCACTACAGAGGGTAGTGCGTATGGCCCAGTACATCACTGGGGCTAAGCTGCCTGCCATCCAGGAGCTCTACACCAGGCTACAAGTGGTTCCGGAGTGCCAAGTCTAGGACAAAAAGGCTTCTCAACAGTTTTTACCCCCAAGCCATACGACTCCTGAACAGGTAATTAAATGGCTACCCGGACTATTTGCATTGTGTGCCCCCCCAACCCCTCTTTTTACGCTGCTGCTACTCTCCATTTATCATATATGCATAGTCACTTTAACTATACATTCATGTACATACTACCTCAATTGGGCCAACCAACCAGTGCTGCCGCACATTGGCTAACCGGGCTATCTGCATTGTGTCCCACCACCCACCACTCACCAACCCCTCTTTTACGCTACTGCTACTGTGTTCATCATATATGCATAGTCACATTAACCATATCTACATGCACATACAATCCTTCTGTTCACCTGATTTAGAATTCCTCACAATCAAATGTAGACCGCATTATCTACCAAGAGAATTCTCTTCGATTATAATCACAGCCGTATATATCCCCCCCCAAGCAGACACATCGATGGCTCTGAACGAACTTTATTTAACTCTCTGCAAACTGGAAACGATTTATCCGGAGGCTGCATTCATTGTAGCTGGGGATTTTAACAAGGCTAATCTGAAAACAAGACTCCCTAAATTTTATCAGCATATCGATTGCGCAACCAGGGGTGGAAAGACCCTGGATCATTGTTACTCTAACTTCCGCGACGCATATAAGGCCCTGCCCCGCCCCCTTTCGGAAAAGCTGACCACGACTCCATTTTGTTGATCCCTGCCTACAGACAGAAACTAAAACAAGAAGCTCCCACGCTGAGGTCTGTCCAACGCTGGTCCGACCAAGCTGACTCCACACTCCAAGACTGCTTCCATCACGTGGACTGGGAGATGTTTCGTATTGCGTCAGACAACAACATTGACGAATACGCTGATTCGGTGTGCGAGTTCATTAGAACGTGCGTTGAAGATGTCGTTCCCATAGCAACGATTAAAACATTCCCTAACCAGAAACCGTGGATTGATGGCAGCATTCGTGTGGAACTGAAGGCGCGAACCACTGCTTTTAATCAGGGCAAGGTGTCTGGTAACATGACTGAATACAAACAGTGCAGCTATTCCCTCCGCAAGGCTATCAAACAAGCTAAGCGCCAGTACAGAGACAAAGTAGAATCTCAATTCAACGGCTCAGACACAAGAGGCATGTGGCAGGGTCTACAGTCAATCACGGACTACAGGAAGAAACCCAGCCCAGTCACGGACCAGGATGTCTTGCTCCCAGGCAGACTAAATAACTTTTTGCCCGCTTTGAGGACAATACAGTGCCACTGACACGGCCTGCAACGAAAACATGCGGTCTCTCCTTCACTGCAGCCGAAGTGAGTAAGACATTTAAACGTGTTAACCCTCGCAAGGCTGCAGGCCCAGACGGCATCCCCAGCCGCGCCCTCAGAGCATGCGCAGACCAGCTGGCCGGTGTGTTTACGGACATATTCAACCAATCCCTATACCAGTCTGCTGTTCCCACATGCTTCAAGAGGGCCACCATTGTTCCTGTTCCCAAGAAAGCTAAGGTAACTGAGCTAAACGACTACCGCCCCGTAGCACTCACATCCGTCATCATGAAGTGCTTTGAGAGACTAGTCAAGGACCATATCACCTCCACCCTACCTGACACCCTTGACCCACTCCAATTTGCTTACCGCCCAAATAGGTCCACAGACGATGCAATCTCAACCACACTGCACACTGCCCTAACCCACCTGGACAAGAGGAATACCTATGTGAGAATGCTGTTCATCGACTACAGCTCGGCATTCAACACCATAGTACCCTCCAAGCTCGTCATCAAGCTCGAGACCCTGGGTCTCGACCCCGCCCTGTGCAACTGGATACTGGACTTCCTGACGGGCCGCCCCCAGGTGGTGAGGGTAGGCAACAACATCTCCTCCCTGCTGATCCTCAACACTGGGGCCCCACAAGGGTGCGTTCTGAGCCCTCTCCTGTACTCCCTGTTCACCCACGACTGCGTGGCCACGCACGCCTCCAACTCAATCATCAAGTTTGCGGACGACACAACAGTGGTAGGCTTGATTACCAACAACGACGAGACGGCCTACAGGGAGGAGGTGAGGGCCCTCGGAGTGTGGTGTCAGGAAAATAACCTCACACTCAACGTCAACAAAACTAAGGAGATGATTGTGGACTTCAGGAAACAGCAGAGGGAACACCCCCCCATCCACATCGATGGAACAGTAGTGGAGAGGGTAGCAAGTTTTAAGTTCCTCGGCATACACATCACAGACAAACTGAATTGGTCCACTCACACAGACAGCATCGTGAGGAAGGCGCAGCAGCGCCTCTTCAACCTCAGGAGGCTGAAGAAATTCGGCTTGTCACCAAAAGCACTCACAAACTTCTACAGATGCACAATCAAGAGCATCCTGGCGGGCTGTATCACCGCCTGGTATGGCAACTGCACCGCCCTCAACCGTAAGGCTCTCCAGAGGGTAGTGAGGTCTGCACAACGCATCACCGGGGCAAACTACCTGCCCTCCAGGACACCTACACCACCCGACGCTACAGGAAGGCCATAAAGATCATCAAGGACATCAACCACCCGAGCCACTGCCTGTTCACCCCGCTGTCATCCAGAAGGCGAGGTCAGTACAGGTGCATCAAAGCTGGGACTGAGAGACTGAAAAACAGCTTCTATCTCAAGGCCATCAGACTGTTAAACAGCCACCACTAACATTGAGTGGCTACTGCCAACACACTGTCAATGACACTGACTCTACTCCAGCCACTTTAATCATGGGAATTGATGGGAAATGATGTAAATATATCACTAGCCACTTTAAACAATGCTACCTTATATAATGTTACTTACCCTACATTATTCATCTCATATGCATACGTAGATACTGTACTCTATATCATCGACTGCATCCTTATGTAATACATGTATCACTAGCCACTTTAACTATGCCACTTGGTTTACATACTCATCTCATATGTATATACTGTACTCGATATCATCTACTGTATCTTGCCTATGCTGCTCTGTACCATCACTCATTCATATATCCTTATGTACATATTCTTTATCCCCTTACACTGTGTATAAGACAGTAGTTTTTTTTTTTTGGAATTGTTAGTTAGATTACTTGTTCGTTATTACTGCATTGTCGGAACTAGAAGCACAAGCATTTCGCTACACTCGCATTAACATCTGCTAACCATGTGTATGTGACAAATAAAATTTGATTTGATTGATTTGATTTACCTCAATCAGCCTGACTAACCGGTGTCTGTATATAGCCTTGATACTGTATATAGCCTGTCTTTTTACTGTTGTTTTATTTCTTTACTCACCTATTGTTCGCCTAACACCTTTTTTGCACTATTGGTTGTAGCCTGTAAGTAAGCATTTCACTGTAAGGTCTACTACACCTGTTGTATTCAGCGCACGTGACAAATAAACTTTGATTTGATTACATAAGCCCACATGCCAAGGGTAAGAACCAAGTATCCTGGTAGGTTGTTTCATGACGTTGGCCTGATGGGGGAGGTTTATGACCCCCATAAATACCTTTCCCATTTTTCCTCTCTCTACTCTACCGATGTAACTATTGAAAATCCCTTTGTTAACCGAGAGAGTCTGATGACATCAAAAGATGGGGAAACAGAACCATATTTCGGTAATCCAACCAGTTGAAAATATGCGTTGGGACATAATGAATATGATGTCAGTTCAGTTGGCGTCAGACATGATTACTGGTGATAGGACGACATAACTAGAATGTGTAGATTTTCCAAGATGCAGTTTGAGATTCACATGGAATTGTTGTGCAATTTAAATGTTTAAATATGAAACTACTTGTGAAAAGATTAAATGTAATTTTTGGCTTCTTAATGAGAGAACGGTTTGTCAGAAGAACACCACTCTGCTCACTCAGAGGCCCCGCCCAATTGAACAGACACTGGTTGTAAATTATGAAACACGGCCCTCTCTCCCAACCCTATTCCGAGGACTTCAGGGTGAAGGTCCTACGTTAAGTAGGATCCATGGACCATTCCCACATTCTCAAAAGTAGAAATGTTGTTTAGTTCTCCCATTTTGGGGATTAGGAGTTTTGAACTAATAGAAGCTCTTTGTTCTGGTAGACTCTCTCCCTCGATATGTATGACCTGTAAAGTCATAAAACTTGTGATGTGGAGAGAGAGGGGAAGGGGGCACAACGTACACCCCCAAAGGGCCACATCGTGACACTGGCTTCAGGGGTCAAACGAGCAGTGTGCCAAGAAGCAGTGCGGCTTGGCAGGGTCGTGTTTCGGAGGATGCATGGCTCTCGACCTTCGCCTCTCCTGAGTCCGTATGGGAGTTGCAACGATGGGACAAGACTAACTTACGAAAAGGGGGTAAAAAGTAAAAATATAATAGCGTATAGCTAAAACGGTTAAAATCCTCGAGCAAAATACATTTAACATCAGAATCCTCTAGAAGCTTCGGTAGACCACGGAGAACATTAGTTTTGATCTGTTCTCCTCTACCTCTCCTGGCTGACAAAGTATCAGGATGCTGTCTATGTTTTTGATTCTGAATTTAGAGAACTGAATTTGATAAAATATTCAATTAAATTGAAATATAATTTTAAAACTGATTGCAATATTCATTCAATTCAATTTCAAATCATGACATACAAGTACAATTGATGAATTCAATGATTCAATTTGTGCATTACAAATTCGAAAATGTTGAATTCAAAATCCTAACAAATAGAAATTGCTCCATATCCTGGTTTCAAGCCTTAGTGTGAGCCGAATCAACAGGAAGTGTTACTCGTTAAGCAAGCAGTGTGACATCCTTTACAGATGTTGCTGCGCCCTGCAGTTGTGCTCAGCTCAATGCATTAGAGTAAGCCGTAGAGTAAGTTTTGGGGGCTGAATGTAGCACATGTGAAACTCACTTCTCAGCCTGAAGTGTCAAATCAAATCAAATCAATTGTATTTATATAGCCCTTCGTACATCAGCTGATATCTCAAAGTGCTGTACAGAAACCCAGCCTAAAACCCCAAACAGCAAGCAATGCAGGTGTAGAAGCACGGTGGCTAGGAAAAACTCCCTAGAAAGGCCAAAACCTAGGAAGAAACCTAGAGAGGAACCAGGCTATGTGGGGTGGCCAGTCCTCTTCTGGCTGTGCCGGGTGGAGATTATAACAGAACATGGCCAAGATGTTCAAATGTTCATAAATGACCAGCATGGTCGAATAATAATAAGGCAGAACAGTTGAAACTGGAGCAGCAGCACAGTCAGGTGGAAGTTGAAACTGGAGCAGCAGCATGGCCAGGTGGACTGGGGACAGCAAGGAGTCATCATGTCAGGTAGTCCTGGGGCATGGTCCTAGGGCTCAGGTCAGTTGAAACTGGAACAGCAGCATGGCCAGGTGGACTGGGGACAGCAAGGAGTCATCATGTCAGGTAGTCCTGGAGCTCAGGTCCTAGGGCTCAGGTCCTCCGAGAGAGAGAAAGAAAGAGAGAAGGAGAGAATTAGAGAACGCACACTTAGATTCACACAGGACACCGAATAGGACAGGAGAAGTACTCCAGATATAATAAACTGACCCCAGCCCCCGACACAAACTACTGCAGCATAAATACTGGAGGCTGAGACAGGAGGGGTCAGGAGACACTGTGGCCCCATCCGAGGTCACCCCGGACAGGGCCAAACAGGAAGGATATAACCCCACCCACTTTGCCAAAGCACAGCCCCCACACCACTAGAGGGATATCTTCAACCACCAACTTACCATCCTGAGACAAGGCTGAGTATAGCCCACAAAGATCTCCGCCACGGCACAACCCAAGGGGGGCGCCAACCCAGACAGGATGACCACAACAGTGAATCAACCCACTCAGGTGACGCACCCCCTCCAGGGACGGCATGAGAGAGCCCCAGTAAGCCAGTGACCCAGCCCCTGTAATAGGGTTAGAGGCAGAGAATCCCAGTGGAAAGAGGGGAACCGGCCAGGTAGAGACAGCAAGGGCGGTTCGTTGCTCCAGAGCCTTTCCGTTCACCTTCCCAATCCTGGGCCAGACTACACTCAATCATATGACCAACTGAGGAGATGAGTCTTCAGTAAAGACTTAAAGGTTGAGACCGAGTTTGCGTCTCTGACATGGGTAGGCAGACCGCTCCATAAAAATGGAGCTCTATAGGAGAAAGCCCTGCCTCCAGCTGTTTGCTTAGAAATTCTAGGGACAATTAGGAGGCCTGCGTCTTGTGACCGTAGCGTACGTGTAGGTATGTACGGCAGGACCAAATCAGAGAGATAGGTAGGAGCAAGCCCATGTAATGCTTTGTAGGTTAGCAGTAAAACCTTGAAATCAGCCCTTGCTTTGACAGGAAGCCAGTGTAGAGAGGCTAGCACTGGAGTAATATGATCAAATTTTTTGGTTCTAGTCAGGATTCTAGCAGCCGTATTTAGCACTAACTGAAGTTTATTTAGTGCTTTATCCGGGTAGCCGGAAAATAGAGCATTGCAGTAGTCTAACCTAGAAGTGACAAAAGCATGGATTAATTTTTCTGCATCATTTTTGGACAAAAAGTTTCTGATTTTTGCAATGTTACGTAGATGGAAAAAAGATGTCCTTGAAATGGTCTTGATATGTTCTTCAAAAGAGAGATCAGGGTCCAGAGTAACGCCGAGGTCCTTCACAGTTTTATTTGAGACGACTGTACAACCATTAAGATTAATTGTCAGATTCAACAGAAGATCTCTTTGTTTCTTGGGACCTAGAACAAGCATCTCTGTTTTGTCCGAGTTTAATAGTAGAAAGTTTGCAGCCATCCACTTCCTTATGTCTGAAACACATGCTTCTAGCGAGGGCAATTTTGGGGTTTCACCATGTTTCATTGAAATGTACAGCTGTGTGTCATCGGCATAGCAGTGAAAGTTTACATTATGTTTTCGAATAACATCACCAAGAGGTAAAATATATAGTGAGAACAATAGTGGTCCTAAAACGGAACCTTGAGGAACACCGAAATTTACAGTTGATTTGTCAGAGGACAAACCATTCACAGAGACAAACTGATATCTTTCCGACAGATAAGATCTAAACCAGGCCAGAACATGTCCGTGTAGAGCAATTTGGGTTTCCAATCTCTCCAAAAGAATGTGGTGATCGATTGTATCAAAATCAGCACTAAGGTCTAGGAGCACGAGAACAGATGCAGAGCCTCGGTCCGATGCCATTAAAATGTAATTTACCACCTACACAAGTGCCGTCTCAGTGCTATGATGGGGTCTAAAACCAGATTGAAGCATTTCGTATACATTGTTTGTCTTCAGGAAGGCAGTGAGTTGCTGCGCAACAGCCTTTTCTAAAATGTTTGAGAGGAATGGAAGATTCGATATAGGCCGATAGTTTTTTATATTTTCTGGGTCAAGGTTTGGCTTTTTCAAGAGAGACTTTATTACTGCCACTTTTAGTGAGTTTGGTACACATCCGGTGGATAGAGAGCTGTTTATTATGTTCAATATAGGAGGGCCAAGCACAGGAAGCAGCTCTTTCAGTAGTTTAGTTGGAATAGGGTCCAGTATGCAGCTTGAAGGTTTAGAGGCCATGATTATTTTCATCATTGTGTCAAGAGATATAGTACTAAAATACTTGAGTGTCTCTCTTGATCCTAGGTCCTGGCAGAGTTGTGCAGACTCGGGACAACTGAGCTTTGAAGGAATACGCAGATTTAAAGAGGAGTCCGTAATTTGCTTTCTAATAATCGTAATCTTTTCCTCAAAGAAGTTCATGAATTTATCACTGCTAAAGTGAAAGTCATCCTCTCTTGGGGAATGCTGCTTTTTAGTTAGCTTTGCGACAGTATCAAAAAGGAATTTCGGATTGTTCTTATTTTCCTCAATGAAGTTAGAAAAATAGGATGATCGAGCAGCAGTAAGGGCTCTTCGGTACTGCACGGTACTGTCTTTCCAAGCTAGTCGGAAGACATCCAGTTTGGTGTGGCGCCATTTCCGTTCCAATTTTCTGGAAGCTTGCTTCAGAGCTCGGGTATTTTCTGTGTACCAGGGAGCTAGTTTCTTATGAGAAATGTTTTTAGTTTTTAGAGGTGCAACTGCATCTAGGGTATTGCGCAAGGTTAAATTGAGTTCCTCAGTTAGGTGGTTAACTGATTTTTGTCCTCTGGTGTCCTTGGGTAGACAGAGGGAATCTGGAAGGACATCAAGGAATCTTTGTGTTGTCTGTGAATTTATAGCACGACTTTTTATGTTCCTTGGTTGGGGTCTGAGCAGATTATTTGTTGCAATTGCAAACGTAATAAAATGGTGGTCCGATAGTCCAGTATTATGAGGAAAAACATTAAGATCCACAACATTTATTCCATGGGACAAAACTAGGTCCAGAGTATGACTGTGACAGTGAGTGGGTCCAGAGACTTGTTGGATAAAACACACTGAGTCGATGATGGCTCCAAAAGCCAAGTGTCCCCACTTGCGCTGACCAATAACTAGCTTTTTGCGTGGCATGAATGGTAAGATGCTTCAGGAGGGTGGTCACGTATGCTAGCAAGGCACAGGTCCTGGGTTCAAGTCTCAGTGTGAGCTGAATCAGGAGAAAGTGGTACTCGCTAAGTTCCCCTACAAGTTCTGAGCAAAGACATTACTATTATTTTGGGGGGACATAAAAGACTGTAAAAACACCATAAATCAACTCTAAGTGATTTTAATTTGGGAAATCTGTTCCAGAGCATTCCCATGCATAAGAGACGTACCAGTTTTTATTTAACTAGGCAAGTCAGTTAAGAACAAATTCTTATTTACAATGACGAACTAGAAACAGTGGGTTAACTGCCTTGTTCAGGGGCAGAATGACAGATGTTTACCTTATCAGTTTGGGGATTTGATCAAGCAACGTTTCAGTTACTAGCCCAAAGCTGTAACCACTAGGCTACCTGCCGCCCCACACACAAATATAAGAAAGGTTTGAAATGATTATGTTTTAGTCAAATGTTACATCTGTTTGGGCTTCTTGCAGTCAATTTTCAGTCTACAAATTATTTGTAATTATGTTCTGGCGCCTTGACCATCCGCTCAAGGGAAAATCGGCCCACAACTGTATCTAGTTGAATATCCCTGTGCTAACCAAGCAGCGTGATGTCTGTTACAGCAAATTGCCTGAGCTAATTTGAAGTTAAATGTACACTGAGTATACGAAACATTAGGAACACCTTCCTAATATTTTGCCCTCAGAACAGCCTCAATTCATCGGGGCATGGACTTTACAAGGTTCGAAACATTCCACAGGGATGCTGGCCCATGTTGACTCCAATGCTTCCCACAGTTGTGTCAAGTTGGCTGGATGTCCCTTGGGTGGTGGACCATTCTGACAGAAACCGGTGTGCATTGCAGCTTCTACCATACCCCGTTCAAAGGCACTTACATTTTTTGTCTTGCCATTCACCCTCTCAATGGCACACATAAACAATCCATGTCTCAATTGTCTCAAGGCTTAATTGGAACTACTGCTCCCGGATCCGGGAGAATGGTCATCATCTGACACTAATTAGCATAACGCAACAGACAAAAAACATTACTAGAAAATATTAATATTCATGAAATCACAAGTGAAATATATTGAAACACAGCTTAGTCTTTTGTTAATCACCCTGTCATCTCAGATTTTGAAATGACGCTTTACAACAAAAGCAAGACAAGCATTTGTGTAAGTTTATCGATAGCCTAGCATAGCATTATGCCTAGCTAGCAGCAGGCATCTTGGTCAAGAAAATCAGAAAAGCAATCAAATTAAATCGTTTACCTTTGATGAGCTTCGGATGTTTTCACTCACTAGACTCCCAGTTAGATAGCAAACGTTCCTTTTTTCCATAAAGATTATTTTTGTAGCCGAAATAGCTCTGTTTGTTCTTCACATTTGGCTGAGAAATCTCACGACAACACCGAAAAATATTCAAAATTAGATCCATAATATCGACAGAAACATGGCAAATGAAAGATCATTCATTGTGTAACAATGACAATTTGGATTGCAAACAGACGAAGATCGTCAAAGGTAAACTATTTATTTTATTGCAGTTTGTGATTGTGTTAGCCTGTGCTGGTTGAAATAGTTAATTTTTTTATGGGGGTCTATCCTCAGATAATCGCATCTTATTATTTCGCAATAAATCCTTTTTTAAATCTGATAACGCAGTTGGATTAGCAAGATTCTAGGCTTTCGATACATGTGAGACACTTGTATTTTCATGAATGTTTAATATGACTATTTGTGTAGCATCACCGTATGTTGTGGAATTTCAGCGAGGTTAGAGAGGTTAATGACTTTTAGGTCAATGTAAATGTGAGTGCTGCCAGGCCCTCAAACATGAAGTACCAATTAATGGGTGTGGTATGGATGCACTGACCATCCAGTAAACAAGATACAACCACAGTCATTATACTTCTTACAGGCTGGGAGAACTGGGTTCCAGACCCACAAGGGGAGAACACTGTCGCCTACATAAAAATTGCTACAGTGCTGTACATGGTTAAACATGTCTTAATTCAAATATGCATGTGCAATGAAGCACTGGCTAAAGGTTTGAACAGCTATACCACTTCTGGAAAGCAGTGTTTAAGAGGGCTGGGATTTCTTCCCTAACAGGGCTGCCACTGGAGATTCATTTGCATTGGAGAATTTATAGAGAATTTACCCAGCATGATAATGTACTCCAGTGTGGTTGCAAGCAACCTAATCTAACATTGTACAGTTGAAAAAGTAATGGAAGCAGTAGAAAGCATAATGAAAATATGACGATGTTCAGTTTTAGTGGTTTAAAAACAAAAAAGTGTTGGTCTTTATGAAGTACATGACAGAAGAAAAATTAAAAATTAAAATGCTGTATATGTGATGATAGCCCTATTTAATTGAGTTCAGCCTCTGATCTGCTTGCCATCTCTGAGTTGCTCATGCATAATTCTAATATGGGATATTTTACAAACATTTTTGCCATCATGCACACATGGGAACATCTGTTCCTTCTGAGGTAATACCAGATTTACATACCCTGCACATTTCAAATGGCATATGTTGCTTACAACTCAGATTTGGTTTAGTGGGCTTTTACTGTGGATGCTTTTCTATACTACTGAGTTAAATGTTTTCTGTTCCACATTGCCTCAAAGATGAATATTAACATACTGTAAATTAGGTAATAGGTGATTATAAAGAGTTATGTTAAATGTACATTAGAAAATAGTTCAAGTATCTCAGTGTTTTTAAAAAATCATTGAGCAGTGAGGTGTGATCCTCAAAGACATAACTACAGACATTTCTCTACATTTAATGACTTGACTTAAACAATTAGGAAATGTACTTATACATAGAGTGTATGCATACTAAGAGTACTTATATTTAACTTCATATAATAATGAATCACTTGCGTCACAATTAATAACTTGACTTAGATAATTAAGAAATGTATTTATACCTACAGGGTGTGCATACCATATGTGCTTACACTTAATATACAAAACATTAAGGACACCTGCTCTTTCCATGACATAGACTGACCAGGTGAATCCTGGTGAAAACTATGATCCCTTATCCATGTTACTTGTTAAATCCACTTCAATCAGTGTAGATGAAGGGGAGGAGACAGGTTAAAGATGGATTGTTAACCTCTTGAAACTAGGGGGCATTAGTTTTTTGGAAAAATAACATTCCCAAAGTAAACAGGCTATTTTTCAGGACCAGATAATAGAATATGCATATAATTGACAGCTTAGGATAGAAATCACTCTAGTTCCCAAAACTGTAAAAATATTGTCTGTCAGTTTAAGAAGTGGACAAAGAATAAAGAAGATCTTCTCAAATATATTCAAAGCAGGAATCCTTAATGGTGAAACTGCCACTTCTGTTTGCGATATTACAACAAAGAAGTTACTGCAAAAAAAAAACAGTTTTTCCCCCATCAGACATCATTGGATGCATGATAGAAGAGCACAATATGTACAGAATGGTTTTTTGCATGCTGCACGATGCTCCTCAGCTCAGCAAAGAAAACAATAACGGTGGTTGGGTGGCCACAGTGGTGGAAAAAGTACCCAATTTCCATACTTGAGTAAAAGTAAAGTCACCCAGGTAAAATACTAATTGAGTAAAAGTCTAAAAGTATTTGGTTTTAAATGTACTTCAGTATCAAAAGTAAAAATCATTTAAAATGTCTTGTATTAAAATGGTGTAAAATACTTGTATGTTTGAGGAATTGTAATTTTGGGATTTCTGTTGTTTTGAATTTGGTGCCCTGCACTTTCACTGGCTGTTGTCATATCGATCCTGTTAGTGGGATCTCAGCCCTAAGATTAAGCAAACCAGACAACACCATTTAATTTTTTTTTTAAATTACAGATAGCCAGGGGCACAGTTCAACACTCAGACATAAATTACCAAGGAAGCATTTGTGTTTAGTGAGTCTGCCAGATCAGCAGCATGGATGACCAGGGATGTTCTCTTGACAAGTGCGTGGGTGGCCAGTGGTGCTACTGCAGATTCCATCTTTAAACAATTTTTGTTTTAGAAAAATGTACATTTCCCCAAAAATACCATGCCCAAATACCACCACAATTCAAGAATGACCCAACTGCTAAAATCAAATAATCATCAGCTCACTTACAATTACAGGTGTTTTTCAACATTGTTGAAGAGTTAGATCATTTGATAATACACTAGGCCAGGGTTACCCAAAATCTGTCCTGGGGCCCCCCTGAGAGCATGAGAGTTTCGGAAACCCTGCTCTAGAGTACTGTTTATTAATACACAATCACATAATACTGTACAGTAAATTATAGCTATGCATGTTGTGCATATGCTCTCTAGAATTATATATGGTGTATACTCCAGCTATCAGGCACCCTCTAACTATTTCACCTTGAAGCCCATTTGTTACAGTGGAATACTCAACGCTGTAATAAATCAAACAGTTTTACACAACCACTACAACACCAGCTAGAGGGGCATCCTATGAAACACTATCTTGAGATAAATTACTTTAAAAGAAAGAGGGTGTTGATAATTTCATTATGCCAATTTTTCATGTCTATATTTTAGGTTCATATTTATTATTAAGTTAATTCCTGTCCTCAGTGTATTTTGCCTTTACCAGCATGGCAGTGTCCTTCTTAGTCTAAGTGTCCCCATAGTACATTTTAAGACTTGCTATAAGCATTTATAACAAGTAGATGCATTGATAATGAATTACACACATGGTATATAGAAAGTCACCAATAACCTACTAAAGGCTCCAATATTTTCAAAGATTATAGGGAGCATGTAATCTCTTAAATGCTAAAGCAATAAACCGGTTCCACCACACAATTAATCTCCAGATACAGTGACAAGTTATTGAATTAACAGATGTGTTGTGGTTTTGGTAAGGACATTTATTTGACCCCTTACTGTGTAAATAAACACAGTTGGTCACCAATCTCACATTGGATCGATCTTCCAGCTCCAAACTCACTCTCGTAAAAAAGAGACCTGTATACTGCACAGTAGGTGCTACTTTTGTCAAATGCTTGTGACTAAACTAGAACATGTTTGCTTTGTCAAACTAGAATAATTTCATTAGAAACTGCTTGAATGAACGTGTACATTTTCTAGGGCACAATCTCACATAATTAAATTATAATGAATGCACTGCCCTTTAGAAACATACACCTGCTATCAAAGTCAAACCTTTCTTTTTCATAGAAAAAGTAATAACATTATCTTCAATTTAGGAGAGGATAATTACAAAAAAAGCTTGCTCGCGCTGCTTAATAATAACCATCATGTATGATGAACAGGGCTGACTCTGGACCAAATGCGCTCGCTCACTCCCTCGATGCTCTAACTCATTATGAACCAATTGGGAGTAGCTGTACAACTGATGAGAGTGTGCTTCCAAAAATCCCCATATCTGACATTGAGAGGTTGAAATGAAGAATGAGCCTTGTTCCCTCCCAAAGTCCTACCCTCAAGGTGGAGTCATTAATTCAATTATATAATTAGGAGGCGATGGCTCCGACTCCTGGCCTGACACAAAAGGGGGCTCATCTCGACTCGGCTTGCTCTGTCATCGTCACCGTCATTTAACCGTCCCAGGGTGGTGTGTGCAAAGCCTGCAGTATGTTTAGGGAAATGTGGTGTATTTGGTGTTGGAGGGCCACACTGCACAAAAAAGGCACCCTCACTTCAGAGCGGTTCATAATGAGCACAGTGAAAAGCATCTGGGAGAATGACAGCAACCAGCAGAGCCATTGGCAAAGATACATAAATAATGCTGAGCCTTTGTTTTATTGCAAGCTGTTCAAATGCTCGCCATCTATTGCCATGATATCTACTGCTGAAGGACTTGTGCAATCCACAGTGTATTTAATGCTTGGAACCTACCTTATAAACATTGTACAATCCTCTCCATCACACACTGTAAAATCTTTCTCTTTGATTATAACACAAAAAAATATGGATTTTTTGTATGACATAATAGTCTTCCATTACTCTGAATATCTGAACTAGGATGTTGTGGACAACTGCAGACCTCAGAAAATGAAGAAGCGTTCCTGAACATTGATGTGTTTCTTAAACAAGCTGCGTGTTCGTGGAAGATACGAGAGTGAGTTGGAAGAGTACAGCTTTACAGGGAAAGGTGAGGGGAGATTGCTCGCAGCCAGGCCTTGGGAAAACAATAGATTAACTCCACAGAGGCAAAACGCTCTCTTTCACAAGGTGATGGCACATTATAAATCTTGTATGCAAAAGTGTCTTTATAATGAAATTGGTGGATTTGGCCCAATGGCAGTTGCCAAAATCCTTCTAATGCCTGCCACAAAGGTCCTGGGAGAGATGAAAAGAGAAGGTAGGCCGAGGTTCGGCCTTGGGCCAGAAGATGCAGGATTTCATGATTAAATAGCCTGGCTGCCTGGCACTAGCTATGACCTTGGCAATGTCATTTGAACCATTTGTTGCCTCTCACTGCTGAGAGGAGCTCCAGCTTCTCAGTCTGCATGCCAAATGGCAACCTATTCCCAACACAGTGCACTACTTTTGACCAGGACCCATAGGGCTCTGATGAAAAGTAATGCAATATGTAGGGTATAGGGTGCTGTTTGGGACACCTCCTATTCGTTTAACAGCTGGGCTCTGTATTAGTACCCCTCTAATTAGTATTTGAACTGGACCCTTGTTCTGCTCGTGGATGAGATCATGTATATGGACTGTAATCATTCCATTGGCTCGTGCTGTGATAACTGACAGAGCTGTCATTAACCAA
The DNA here is from genome assembly GCF_018296145.1 of Oncorhynchus tshawytscha. NCBI lineage: Eukaryota > Metazoa > Chordata > Actinopteri > Salmoniformes > Salmonidae > Oncorhynchus > Oncorhynchus tshawytscha. The sequence continues at coordinate 34,720,030 of NC_056458.1, forward strand.
TAGGAACGTCTCCCGACGAAAGCAGCACTCCTCATTGGCCCTCAGGCTATACGCTCCTTAGACACTTTCTCATCAATAGGGTAGTCATGGGGAGCTGAAGGAGGTACTAATCATTTGAGAGAAAATTATGGTGGTTTGTGTTGTAGTTACAGATGGTGACGGAATGCTTGCTGTTTAAAGGTACACGATCCCTCTCCAATGTTGTTATCCTAGGGGATTGCAGTATTCACATTGATTTAACCTTTTGCGTGTAGGGGGCAGTATTTTCGTTTTTGGCTAAAAAACGTACCCATTTGAAACTGCCTATTTCTCAGCGCAAAAAACTAGAATATCCATATAATTGTCAGATTAGGATAGAAAAAACTCTAAAGTTTCCAAAACTCTCAAAATATTGTCTGTGAGTATAACATAACTGATATTGCAGGCGAAAACCTGAGGAAAATCCAATCAGGAAGTGCCTCTTATTTTGAAACATCTCTGTTCCTATGCATGCCTATCCTCCATTTAAAGGGATATCAACCAGATTCCTTTTCTATGGCTTCCCTAATGTGTCAAAAGGCTTTAAACATAGTTTCAGGCTTTTATTTTGAAAAATGAGCGAGAAAGATCACATTGCTTAAGTGGATAGGTGGGGGCTCTCAGTGAGTTTTGCGCAACAGAGTAAAGCGGCCATTGTTTCTCCCTGTCCTATTGAAAAACCTACACTCCCGGTTGATATATCATTGAATATATATTTTAAAAACAACCTGAGGATTGATTATAAAAAACGTTTGACATGTGTCTGTAGACATTATGGATATTATTTGGAATGTTCATCTGCGTTGTCATGACCGCTCTTTCCTGTGGATTTCTGAACATAACGCGACAAACAAATGGAGGTATTCTGGATATAAAAATAATCTTTATGGAACAAAAGGAACATTTGTTGTGTAACTGGGAGTCTTGTGAGTGAAAACATCCGAAGATCATCAAATGTAAACTATTAATTTGATTGCTTTTCTGATTTTCGTGACCAAGCTACTTAATGCTAAGTGTACTTAATGTTTTGTCATGAGATCGATAAACTTACACAAACGCTTCGGTTGCTTTCGCTGTAAAGCATAATTTCAAAATCTGAGACGACCGGTGGATTAGCAAAAGGCTAAACTGTGTTTTGCAATATTGCACTTGTGATTTCATGAATATGAATATTTTTAGTAATATTATTTGACTGGGGCGCTATGCTATTCAGCAGTTGCTGATGACAATTATCCCGCTTAAGGGACGGGTAGCGTCAATAAGTTAACAAAATGTTCCTCTGCTACTGATTTCTGACTTCCTGAACATGCTTGACTGTCTTAATCTGGTACAGCATGTCAACGTCTCCACACACAATCGGGGACATACACTAGACCTCATCATCACTGGAGAAGTCCCTGCCTCAGACCTGGATGTACATGAGATAGGTGTATCTGACCATAGGGCCGTGACAATGTCTGTGAGTACTACTGCATTTCAGCTCCGCCCAAAGCACACCATTAAATTAAGGAACATCAAGTCCCTTGATATATCACTCTTCCAGGAGTCTGTTCTCCCTGCCCTACAAGCTGACTGCCTTGAGTCCACCCCTGACTAGATAGTCGACCTTTATAATAGCACTCTAAGCAACACCTTAAACAGGCTTGCCTCAAAAAAAACACATCAAGTATCCTTCCAATGGTTCACAGAGGAGCTGCGCAGCATGGAGACCCATTGCCGCAGTTTAGAGCATCTGTGGAGAATTACTGGCCTAACAGTCCACCTACTACAGGCCTATAAAGACTACCAGGCTTTATTTATTTATTTATTTTACCTTCATTTAACTAGGCAAGTCAATTAAGAACAAATTCTTATTTTCTATGACGGCCTAGGAACAGTGGGTTAACTGCCTGTTCAGGGGCAGAACGACAGATTTGTACCTTGTCAGCTCAGGGGTTTGAACTTGCAATCTTCCGGTTACTAGTCCAATGCTCTAACCACTAGGCTACCCTGCCGCCTGCTTGCTATTTCAAAGCAGTAAAAGTAGCTCGCTCCATCTTCTACTTTGCCATGATAGACAATGACTGAGGAAATCCCAGGACCTTGTTTTCCACCATCAGTCATCTCCTCCACCCTACAGACTCTAGGCATCCCATTGCAACTACAAAACAATGCAACCGATTTGCGGAGTTCTTCAAGAACAGAAACTACACCATTGGTCAGAACATTGTATCCTCCAATCTCAACCTCTCTGGCTCCTACCCCACCACCCATATCTGCCCCGCCCCCCTTATTGACTTTTCCCTGGTCTCATCTGCTGCTATGTTAAAAATCATCAAAAGAAAGAAAACTACCTTTTCATCTCCTACCTCTCTAACCACAAGTAGCACATCACTCTTGGTAAGGCAAGATCGGAGGAGTGAGGACCTATCCTCTTCCTGCTCTTTAAAAAAAATAATAATAATTTCACCTTTATTTAACCAGGTAGGCTAGTTGAGAACAAGTTCTCTTTTGCAACTGCGACCTGGCCAAGATAAAGCATAGCAGTGTGAACAGACAACACAGAGTTACACATGGAGTAAACAATTAACAAGTCAATAACACAGTAGAAAAAAAAGGGGAGTCTACATACATTGTGTGCAAAAGGCATGAGGAGGTAGGCGAATAATTACAATTTTGCAGATTAATAACACTGGAGTGATAAATGATCAGATGGTCATGTACAGGTAGAGATATTGGTGTGCAAAAGAGCAGAAAAGTAAATAAATAAAAACAGTATGGGGATGAGGTAGGTAAAAATGGGTGGGCTATTTACCGATAGACTATGTACAGCTGCAGCGATCGGTTAACTGCTCAGACAGCAGATGTTTGAAGTTGGTGAGGGAGATAAAAGTCTCCAACTTCAGCGATTTTTGCAATTCGTTCCAGTCACAGGCAGCAGAGAACTGGAACGAAAGGCGGCCAAATGAGGTGTTGGCTTTAGGGATGATCAGTGAGATACACCTGCTGGAGCGCGTGCTACGGATGGGTGTTGCCATCGTGACCAGTGAACTGAGATAAGGCGGAGCTTTACCTAGCATGGACTTGTAGATGACCTGGAGCCAGTGGGTCTGGCGACGAATATGTAGCGAGGGCCAGCCGACTAGAGCATACAAGTCGCAGTGGTGGGTGGTATAAGGTGCTTTAGTGACAAAACGGATGGCACTGTGATAAACTGCATCCAGTTTGCTGAGTAGAGTGTTGGAAGCAATTTTGTAGATGACATCGCCGAAGTCGAGGATCGGTAGGATAGTTAGTTTTACTAGGGTAAGTTTGGCGGCGTGAGTGAAGGAGGCTTTGTTGCGGAATAGAAAGCCGATTCTTGATTTGATTTTCGATTGGAGATGTTTGATATGAGTCTGGAAGGAGAGTTTACAGTCTAGCCAGACACCTAGGTACTTATAGAGTCCACATATTCAAGGTCGGAACCATCCAGGGTGGTGATGCTGGTCATATGTGAGGGTGCAGGCAGCGAACGGTTGAAAAGCATGCATTTGGTTTTACTAGCGTTTAAGAGCAGTTGGAGGCCATGGAAGGAGTGTTGTATGGCATTGAAGCTCGTTTGGAGGTTAGATAGCACAGTGTCCAAGGACGGGCCGGAAGTATACAGAATGGTGTCGTCTGCGTACAGGTGGATCAGGGAATCGCCCGCAGCAAGAGCAACATCATTGATATATACAGAGAAAAGAGTCGGCCCGAGGGTTGAACCCTGTGGGACCCCCATAGAGACTGCCAGAGGACCGGACAGCATGCCCTCCGATTTGACACACTGAACTCTGTCTGCAAAGTAATTGGTGAACCAGGCAAGGCAATCATCCGAAAAACCGAGGCTACTGAGTCTGCCGATAAGAATATGGTGATTGACAGAGTCGAACGCCTTGGCAAGGTCGATGAAGACGGCTGCACAGTACTGTCTTTTATCGATGGCGGTTATGATATCGTTTAGTACCTTGAGCGTGGCTGAGGTGCACCCGTGACCGGCTCGGAAACCCGATTGCACAGCGGAGAAGGTACGGTGGGATTCGAGATGGTCAGTGACCTGCTTGTTGACTTGGCTTTCGAAGACCTTAGATAGGCAGGGCAGGATGGATGTAGGTCTGTAACAGCTTGGTTCCAGGGTGTCTCCCCCTTTGAAGAGGGGGATGACTGCGGCAGCTTTCCAATCCTTGGGGATCTCAGACGATATGAAAGAGAGGTTGAACAGGCTGGTAATAGGGGTTGCGACAATGGCGCCGGATAGTTTCAGAAATAGAGGGTCCAGATTGTCAAGCCCAGCTGATTTGTACGGGTCCAGGTTTTGCAGCTCTTTCAGAACATCTGCTATCTGGATTTGGGTAAAGGAGAACCTGGAGAGGCTTGGGCGAGTAGCTGGGGGGCGGAGCTGTTGGCTGAGGTTGGAGTAGCCAGGCGGAAGGCATGGCCAGCTGTTGAGAAATGCTTGTTGAAGTTTTCGATAATCATGGATTTATCGGTGGTGACCGTGTTACCTAGCCTCAGTGCAGTGGGCAGCTGGGAGGAGGTGCTCTTGTTCTCCATGGACTTCACAGTGTCCCAGAACTTTTTGGAGTTGGAGCTACAGGATGCAAACTTCTGCCTGAAGAAGCTGGCCTTAGCTTTCCTGACTGACTGCGTGTATTGGTTCCTGACTTCCCTGAACAGTTGCATATCGCGGGGACTATTCGATGCTATTGCAGTCCGCCACAGGATATTTTTGTGCTGGTCGAGGGCAGTCAGGTCTGAAGTGAACCAAGGGCTGTATCTGTTCTTAGTTCTGCATTTTTTGAACGGAGCATGCTTATCTAAAATGGTGAGGAAGTTACTTTTAAAGAATGACCAGGCATCCTCAACTGACGGGATGAGGTCAATGTCCTTCCAGGATACCCGGGCCAGGTCGATTAGAAAGGCCTGCTCACAGAAGTGTTTTAGGGAGCGTTTGACAGTGATGAGGGGTGGTCGTTTGACAGCGGCTCCGTAGCGGATACAGGCATGTACCCAGTTGGCCAGCTCTTCAGTGTCCAATTCCACTGCTACGCAGACACATATGTGCTCTTTAAAACAACACCTGACATAATATCTGCTCTGTCAACATTGTCCAACTGTCTGGAAGAGGTCAAATCTTGGATGCAGAACAACTTCCTTCAACTCAACAGCAGCAAGAAAGAGGCAATGGTGATAGGCACCCCCCAGTAGATCAACTCCTGCAGCATCCGCCCTGCCATAGATGGTTACATCTCTTGCATAAGACCCCCTCTCAGCACATCTGACACATCCATGCATAAATTTTCCAGAATTTATTATGGGAATGCAGTACTTGTGGGCCTGCCTGCAAATTCAATTCATTTAGCTCATCAAAAGCAGTGCTGTAAGGATTCTGACACAAACAAAGAAGTCTGCCCACATCACCCCCATCCCTGCTGATCTCTATTGGTAACTGTTCCTCAAAGAATTTACCATTTACCATCTCCTCCTCATCTACAAAGCCCTAAATGGCATCTGACCCGTCTACCTGTCAGACCTGCTCTGCCTTACAAAGGCAAAACTCAGTAACTACGAATTTGGTCAAAAATCTTTGATCTGTTGTAACGGCCAGATATATAAAATGATTAATGTGGTATTTAGTTTCCTGACACAGGAACAAGCCAGTTGATCAGAATATATCAGAAATCGCCTCCTATGAACCTCCACGCACCCTACATTCAAGACACGGCAAATTTCTCCATGCCCCCAGGACCAGGCTCCGCACAATTGGGGACCATGGCTTTTCCTCAGACTCACCAGTCCTATGGAACTCCCTTTCAGATAATCGCAGGGCTGTTCAGGGTGTTGGAGCTTTTAAAGTAGGCCTTAAGACTCATCGGCTGGCCTACCATTCCTCCTAGACTTTGATTCTTTCATGATATGGATAGATATTTATTTAGTTTTTATAAACTATTTTTCTATTTACAATTTTATTTTATGCACTTGGAGATTATTCTTGTATAATTAAAACCGCTTTACAAATGTAATAAATGATTGTTATTATTAAACAATTGCTGAAGATTTGAAAGAGCACCCAATCTCTGGAGTGATTGGCAACAATAGTAAACTAATCCTCAGCCTCTACTGCAAAGCCAACGTCTGTGTGACTGTCTCGATAAGACAGCCAACACTATCAATCACCATACCATTTTGAGAGCAGATTTCTTTTGCAATTTGTCTCCAAAGGCACATGGATTGCCACAGTCTACTCTTACCACCACACTCACACCAGTGGTGTGTCCACCTGAAATCTGATTGGCCACTCCAGTGGGCCCCCCAGAAATTCTAAGATCGTCTCTGAATATATTGATCATTTTGACCAAGACCCACACCGACAGCAAGACACAATCTCCATGGAGAAAGCATCCGAGCGAGCAAAACAGCAACCCTCTTAGTATGTGTAGCCCATGTATCTGATGCTGTCTGGCCAAAAAGAGTTACATTGTAACTGCTTTCCTCCTCCTCTTCTGAGGAGCAAGGATCGGACCAATACGCAGCGTGGTAAGTGTCCATGATACTTTAATAATAACTGAACATGACCCAATACAAAAATAACAAAGAGAATGAAAACAAAAACCGAAACAGTCCTGAATGGTGACACAAACAACAAAACAGGAAACAATCACCCATGAAACACAGGTGGGAAAAGGCTACCTAACTATGATTCTCAATCATAGACAGCTAACAACACCTGCCTCTGATTGAGAACCATACCAGGCCAAACACAAAACACAACATAGAACAACGAACATAGACAACCCACCCAACTCACGCCCTGACCATACTAAAACAAAGACATAACAAAAGAACTAAGGTCAGAACGTAACAGACATGTTAAAAAAATAGAGAAACCCCGAATGTCACGGTATCATTCACTCTGGGTGGCACATTGAAGTTCATTTACTGCTGTATGCTAATACCCTAATATAAAATCCTGACCTTGAAAACAAACACTAACAAGATTTTGGGATTTGATTTGGGATTTATTTGAACAGGGACTCGAAAAAGGCGAGTGGGAAAGCTGCCGTTACCGTCAATACTACTCGCCAACGTGCAATTAGTGGACAATAAACTAGACGAAGTATGATCACGAATATCCTACCAATGGGACATCAAAAACTGTAGTATCCTAGTATCCTATCCTATGTTTCACGGAATCGTGGCTGGATGACGACATGGATATTCAGCTAAAAATTCAGCTAAAAATGACTTCTATGCTTGCTTTGAGGCAAGCAACACCTAGGCATGTATGAGAGCATCAGCTGTTCCAGGCGACTGTGTGATCACCCTCTCCGTAGCCGACGTGAGTAAGACCTTTAAACAGGTCAACATATACAAGGCTGCAGGGCCAGATGGATTACCAGGACGTGTGCTCCGGGCATGTGCTGACCAACTGGCAGGTGTCTTCACTGACATTTTCAACATGTCCCTGATTTAAGTCTGTAATACCAACATGTTTCAAGCAGACATCCATTGTCCCTGTGCCCAAGAACACAAAGGCAACCTGCCTAAATGACTACAGACCCGTAGCACTCAAGTCTGTAGCCATGAAGTGCTTTGAAATGTTGTTAATGGCTCACATCAACACCATTATCCCAGAAACCCTAGACCCACCCCAATTTGCATACCCCCCAAACAGATCCACAGATGATGCAATCTCTATTGCACTCCACACTGCCCTTTCCCACCTGGACAAAAGGAACACTTACGTGAGAATTCTATTCTTTGACTACAGCTCAGCATTCAACACCGTAGTACCCTGAAAGCTCATCACTAAGCTAAGGATCCAGGGATTAAACACCTCCCTCTGCAACTGGATCCTGGACTTCCTGACGGGCCACCCCCAGGTGGTGATAGTGGGTAACAACACATCTGCTATGCTGATCCTCAACACTGGAGTACCCCAGGGGTGCATGCTCAGTCTCCTCCTGTACTCCCTGTTCACCCACGACTGCATGGCCAGGCACTACTCCAACTCATTACGTTTGCAGACGACACAACAGTGGTAGGCCTGATCACCGACAACGATTAGAGAGCCTATAGGGAGGAAGTCAGAGACCTGGCCGGGTGGTGCCAGAATAACAACCTATCCCTCAACGTAACCAAGACAAAAGGAGATGATTGTGGACTACAGGAAAAGGAGGACCGGGCACACCCCCATTCTCATTGACGGGGCTGTAGTGGAGCAGGTTGAGAGCTTCAAGTTCCTTGGTTTCCACATCAACAACAAACTAGAATGGTCCAAACACACCAAGACAGTCGTGAAGAGGGCACGACAAAGCCTATTCCCCCTAGGAAACTAAAAAGATTTGGTATGGGTCCTGAGATCCTCAAAAGTTTCTACAGCTGCAACATTGAGAGCATCCTGACTGGTTGCATCACTGCCTTGTAGGCAATTGCCCAGCCTCCGACCGCAATGCACAACAGAGGGTAGTGCGTATGGCCCAGTACATCACTGGGGCTAAGCTGCCTGCCATCCAGGAGCTCTACACCAGGCGGTGTCAGAGGAAGGCCCTAAAAATTGTCAAAGACCCCAGTCATAGACTGTTCTCGCTACTACCGCATGGCAAGCGGTACCGGAGTTCCAAGTCTAGGACAAAAAGGCTTCTCAACAGTTTTTACCCCCAAGCCACATGACTCCTGAACAGGTAATCAAATGCTACCCGGACTATTTGCATTGTTTGCCCCCCAACCCCTCTTTTTACGCTGCTGCTACTCTCCGTTTATCATATATGCATAGTCACTTTAACTATACACTCATATACATACTATCTCAATTGATAGCCCGGTTAGCACATTTGCTAACCGGGCTATCTGCATTGTGTCCCACCCACCACCCGCCAACCCCTCTTATGCTACTGCTACTCTGTTCATCATTTATGCATAGTCACTTTAACCATATCTACATACTACCTCAATCAGCCTGACTAACCGCTGTCTGTATGTAGCCTTGCTACATTTATAGCCTCGCTACTGTATATGGCCTGTCTTTTTACTGTTTTATTTCTTTACCTACCTATTGTTCACCTAATACATTTTTTGCACTATTGGTTAGAGCCTGTAAGTAAGTATTTCACTGTAAGGTCTACTACACCTGTTGTATTCAGTGCATGTGACAAATAAACTTTGATTTGAAATGTACCAAACCTGAGGCTGAAGCATTTAATGCATTGAACCATCAATATAATATTGAAAAATATCCACCCTGCACTGATTAAGGTTCATAATGTTATGGCCCCCTAATCTGTGTCTGTGCCCCCACTTGGCCACCCCATTTTAAATGTTTTGGACACGCCTTTGACACACACACTCTGAAAGATGACAGGGCATCACAATTCACGTGACAGAAGAAATACACATGAATTGCCACAGTGTTGACCCTTGCACACACACAACAATTAAGTTTAGAAATATGGAAGACAGCTCCCTAAATTCTGAAGGTCATTGTTTACTACAGCCTTGCTCCTCAACTCAATCTGAATAGATTACTGTCACTCGTCTAGTCACACTCAGCATTGTCCATTCGAATAGTTTTATATGGGGCGTAACTGCACTCCGTTGCTAGATGGAGGGGTTGAAGTGTTTTTTGTTTGTTACCCAACTCTTGCTTGTCCTTTGTGCCATGGACTGAACACATGCCAAGACCCTCATCACGTTATAATTTCATGAGAACAATTTTCTCCTGGTCACTTAATGTCCTGTAAATAATAGTAGCAGGGACTGAAATCTCTGGGATAGCTCGGTAGCTCAGGATTGTTTTGGAACAAACAATGATGTGATTTTTAAAAACTTAAAACACAAATGTACATTCTTGTTTTTTGTTGACACCTGTATCAGCCATGCATGATTAGAACAATGAATTCTAAAATGAATGTGAAATATTTTAGATCTGAGAAAAGACGATTTTCTACGAAGAAAAGTTACTACTTTACATGAAGCGTTGCTAAAACATATCCATGGCAATTACATAGTAATGACATGGGCAGGTAGAAAGTAGCTACAATAGGAACACATCCAACTGTTATACCACAGAAGCACAGCAGCTTTGACGTACAGGGGAATGTAGCATCATCGATAGCCCAAGCTCTGCTGGTCTGATGAGGGGGTTAGTTACCATCCATCCCGAAGAATAGAAGATTACTGACGCAAATGGGTATCTTATTTCCTATATAGTAAGTAGCCTTCTCCGAGCCCCCAACCTTCTCAACTCAGGGTGGAAATTCTGACCACAACGCCACTGAGCTGGTTATAAGGGCTCTGTTTAAAAGTAGTGCACTATATTGAGAATAGCATGCAATTTGGGACTCAAACTGTAAGAGAAGAAGTGTCGTAAAGGTCAAGTTATCCTGATCTCAGTTCTTAGCTCAGGATTTTAGACAGGTGTAGTGTCTTCCCTGTCTGTGTTTTCTCTGACTGACTGTATACAAATGTTTGCAGTGAAGAGCTCAATGGATGCTTTCAGACATCATATTGAAAGAAAGATGTGGGCATGTGTGGTGTACCTATAGTCAGTTTCCATCCAAAATTCACCATGAGAAAGTCTTGAAGCAGTGATGAGGGTAATGTACACTATGGCAATTGTGCGTACCGTATGGCATATCGATGTGGAAGTAGTTCCCATTTCTCTCTAGTCATGCACAATTGCATATATAGCACATAGTGATCTAATACAGTGTTTCCCTCCAGAACCCCCAACAGTACAGATTTTTATTGTAACCCTGGACAAGCACACCTGATTCAACTTGTCAGCTAATCATCAAGCCCTCAATGAGCTGAATGAGGTGTTGTCCAGGGCTACAACAAACATGTTTACTGGAGGACGAGGGTTGGGAAACACTGATCCAATACACCTCTACTTTACTATAACATTTTACATACAAACTCATTTAAAGCTCAATCTCAATCTGTGCCTACTCACGTACCGATTCTCAAACTGTAGGTTAGCTATAGCTGTTCCTGAGCTCACAACACTTTAAATTGTAACAAAGGATGTCCTGAGTCCTAAAGTTCCTCTACACCCCCTCGTAAGATCAGTGTATTGCAATCGAGGTGACTCAAAACGGAAACTATTTTAAGTATGAAGTTACAAAGCGAGAGCATTTAGACACCTGCTGCTGCTATTGTGCACATTCCTGCGGCTAAGCATTGATTGTGATTTTAATGGTTTTTCTTCGCAGGGAATAAAATTGCACGGATTACAGGTTTGGCATTACTGAATATCAACAAGCTTATTGTTCAGTCAATACGTTCATATGTCATTTCATATGTTTCAAATAACTATTTTTTTCATTTCAGGCGTAACGGAAACTTTTCAGCATGCCAATCATTAAGCTATTATTCCCAGTATAATTTCATTCAAGAGATGGGTAGAAACTTCAAAAAATCCTAGGACGGAAGGCTCTTCTATCTTTGAAATCAATCCATGGTTGAAAAAAAACAGATAATACCTTGAGAACAAATTCTCTCAGCAGAGCAGTTTATGAATTAAACTTGATTAGACAAAACCTTGCTAAAGAGCCATTAATGGGGGAATGCAATGAAATAGAATTTTAGTAATGAATGGATTAAAAAGTTTGAATGCCTCAGTCTCCCTCCTTCTCCTGAGCATAACAGTGGCATTATGATGGAATGACTATCCAATTTCTTCTGCTGATCCTGAGTGGTTCTACAGAGCATCTTTATGGAAGATTTTAACACAAAACATGATTTAGACTGTGCATTGGCCCATCCAACTAGTAATACTTTCATTTTGTCCTCCCAAGGAGCCGCTGTTCAATTATTTCAGTCCGAGCTATAATTCTGGATATAGCAATAATAGGATGAGCCAAATGTAAACTAAAAGGCCCCTTATGCAGTGCAAAGACAAAAGGACCAGAATACCCCCTACTTTATTAAGACAGACATTAAGTAATTGGAAGAGCACTTTAATATTTAACGTTTAGTCCTTCAAGGGCCGAGTACAAATCCCTTCCCCTCTCGAGCTTTCCTATCTAAAGAAATAGAAATGGCTATTTAGGAAGCTGTCACGCCCTGGTCTTAGTATTGTGTGTTTTCTATATTTATTTGGTCAGGTCAGGGTCTGACATGGGTTTATTTTGTGTTGTGTTTTTGTATGGGGTTTTTTTCGTAGGTTTTGGGATTGTGGCTTAGTGGGGTTTTCTAGCAGAGTCTATGGCTGCCTGAGGCGGTTCTCAATCAGAGTCAGGTGATTCTCGTTGTCTCTGATTGGGAACCATATTTAGGTAGCCCGGGTTTCACTGTGTGTTTGTGGGTGATTGTTCCTGTCTCAGTGTGTTTGTATTTCACCAGATAGGCTGTATAGGTTTTCATGTTTCTTGTTTTTGTATTTGTCGTGTTTATTCTTTCATTAAACATGTATCGTACTAACCACGCTGCATTTTGGTCCGACTCTCCTTCGACGAAAGAAAGCCGTAACAGAATCACCCACCCCAACTGGACCAAGCAGTGTGGTGACAGGCAGCGACAGCAGAAGCAACAAAGAGAGGAATGGACATGGGAGGATGATTTGTTCAGAGAAGGACCCTGGGATCAGCCTGGAGAATATCGCCGCCCCAAAGAAGAACTGGAGGCGGCGAGAGCTGAGAGGCGCTGGTATGAGGAGAAGCAACAGAGGCTGCAGGAGCAACAATATCGGGACTACACTACTTGGGAGGAAATAGACAGGTGGGCTGTCGACCCAGAGAAAGTGCCGGAGCCTGCCTGGGATTCGCTGGAGCAGTGCGAGGCAGGTTATCGGAGAATGGAGTTGGCGAAGCAAGCATGGCGGCGCGGATGGAAGACCGAGAGTCAGCCCCAAAAATGTATTGGGGGGGGGGGCTCAGGGAGAGAGTGGCAGAGTCAGGAGTCAGACCTGAGCCAACTCTCCCTGTTTATAGTGAGGAGCCAAGGAGGAGACCAGAACCAGAGCCGGTGTTAGAGGTGAGCGAAGCAGAGACTGTGAAGGAGTTAATGGGGAAATTGGAGGAGAGAGTAATGAGGGAGTTGCTAGTTTGGTGCTTTAGGTACGATATTCGTCCGACGGAGCGAGTCGGGGATTTGATGGCACCTGGGTCAGCGCTCCATACTCGTCCTGAGGTGCGTGTTAGTCGGCTGGTGAAGAGTGTGCCAGCCTCACGCACTAGGCCTCCTGTGTACCTACCTAGCCTTGCACGTCCTGTGCCAGCCCTGCTCTCAGGCTCTCCAGTACACCTTCACGGTCCGGTCCATCCTGTGCCACCTTCACAGACCAGTCCTCCGGTGGCAGCTACCCGCACCAGGCTTCCTGTGCGTGTCCTCGGTCCAGTACCACCAGTTCCAGCACCACGCACCAGGCCTTCAGTGCGCCTCGCCTGTTCAGCGCAGCCAGATCTTTTCTCCTCTCCAGTGCTGTCGGAGTCTCCCACCTGTTTAGCGCTGCCGGAGCCTCCCGTCTGTTCAGCGCAGCCAGAGCCTTCCTCCTCTCCTGCGCTGCCGGAGTCTCCCGCATGTTCAGCGCTGCCAGAGCCTTCCTCCTCTACAGCGCTGCTGGAGTCTCCTGCCTGTTCAGCGCAGCCAGAGCTGCCAGCCTGCATGGAGCAGCCAGAGCTGCCAGCCTGCATGGAGCAGCCAGAGCTGCCAGCCTGCATGGAGCAGCCTGAGCTGCCAGCCTGCATGGAGCAGCCTGAGCTGCCAGCCTGCATGGAGCAGCCTGAGCTGCCAGCCTGCATGGAGCTGCCAGTCTACATGGAGCAGCCAGAGATGTCAGTCTGCATGGAGCAGCCAGAGATGTCAGTCTGCATGGAGCAGCCAGAGCTGTCAGTCTGCATGGAGTAGCCAGAGCTGTCAGTCTGCATGGAGCAGCCAGAGCTGCCAGTCTACATGGAGCAGCCAGATCCGTCAGTCTGCCAGGATCCGCCAGTCAGCCAGACTCTTCCAGATCCGCCAGTCAGCCAGACTCTTCCAGATCTGCCAGTCAGCCAGACTCTTCCAGACCTGCCAGTCAGCCAGACTCTTCCAGACCTGCCAGTCAGCCAGACTCTTCCAGACCTGCCAGTCAACCAGACTCTTCCAGATCCGCCAGTCAGCCAGACTCTTCCAGATCTGCCAGTCAGCCAGGATCTGCCGGATCCAACTACCTGCCTGAGCTTCCTCTCAGTGCTGAGCTTCCCCTCAGTGCTGAGCTTCCCCTCAGTGCTGAGCTTCCCCGCAGTGCTGAGCTTCCCCGCAGTGCTGAGCTTCCCCGCAGTGCTGAGCTTCCCGCAGTGCTGAGCTTCCCCGCAGTGCTGAGCTTCCCTCAGTCCCGAGCTTCCCCTCAGTCCCGAGCTTCCCCGCAGTGCTGAGCTTCCCCTCAGTCCCGAGCTACCCCTCAGTCCCGAGCTACCCCTCAGTCCCGAGCTACCCCTCAGTCCCGAGCTTTCCCTCAGTTCCGAGCTTCCACCTCAGTCCAGTGGGGTCCTTGGTGAGGGTTATTAGGCCAAGGTCGGCGGCGAGGGTCGCCAATCAAAGGACGCGTTACAGGGGGACTAAGACTTGGTTGGAGTGGGGTCCATGTCCCGAGCCGGAGCCGCCACCGTGGACAGACGCCCACCCGGACCCACCCCTATGGGTTTTAGTGTGCGGCCGGGACTCCGCACCTTGGGGGGGGGTTCTGTCACGCCCTGGTCTTAGTATTTTGTGTTTTCTATATTTATTTGGTCAGGCCAGGGTGTGACATGGGTTTATTTTGTGTTGTGTTTTTGTATGGGGTTTTTTTCATAGGTTTTGGGATTGTGGCTTAGTGGGGTTTTCTAGCAGAGTCTATGGCTGCCTGAGGCGGTTCTCAATCAGAGTCAGGTGATTCTCGTTGTCTCTGATTGGGAACCATATTTAGGTAGCCCGGGTTTCACTGTGTGTTTGTGGGTGATTGTTCCTGTCTCAGTGTGTTTGTATTTCACCAGATAGGCTGTATAGGTTTTCATGTTCCGTTTCTTGTTTTTGTATTTGTCGTGTTTATTCTTTCATTAAACATGTATCGTACTAACCACGCTGCATTTTGGTCCGACTCTCCTTCGACGGAAGAAAGCCGTAACAGAAGCCCTTATCCTTTAATAAGGTAATCTGTGTGTGAGTAGATGGTAACATTATTAGCCCAGATCTCCAAACAATGACATGGTACTGTAAGTAGCGTATTCAAATGGTCACAAATAATTGTGTGTGTGTGTGTGTGTTCATCACCCTCATGCTTACATTTTAAATTTCCTTCCAGTTATTAGCCAGACAACAATCTTCTCAGAGCGATTATCAAAAAATCAAGTAAAGCAAGCAGCAGTACAGATACTCAGACACAGGTCATAAGAATATGAAATAGCAGGTCGGACAAGTAGAGGGTCACTAGGGATGAGGAAACTAAGTCTGTGTCCCAAATGGAACCCTATTCCCTATTAAGTGCACTACTTTTGACCTGGTCAAACATAGGGAATAGGGAGCCATTTGGGATGCATCCTATGCCTAACCAGGAGAGCATACAGGCTAGTCATTCATCATAGCATTTATGATATCTATTCATTATTAAATTAAATACATATTGACATTCAATTTCATACATCACCTTCTTGCATCTCTGAGGATATTACAGATTCCCATGTTTAATTAATTAAAAATAGCACACAAATGGCCAGCGCAGATAATTGGAATTATAAGACATTATTCATGTGCAGTGTGTGGTAAATTACATTATCCACTACCAGAATATGTCAAAATGGCAGAGGTTCATTGAAATGAAATTTCAAAATGTGCCCTCTAACACATTGTGATTAGTGCATTGGTTGCATTGAGGTTTATTAGATTAGAGATGATGAATGATGGCATTGCCAACGTATTCGGATGAGAAATTAGGGGAAATTGCTAAGGGTATGCAATTTATGCAGAATTCGTCACTCGGCATACTCGGCTTGGATACAAACTTGCTGCCTTTCTAAAAAAACTCCCAGCATACATTTGAGATAAAGAGAGACCGCTCTTGTGGGTTCCCTCAGGGAATGTTTATATTGTATTTACAGGACAGGTGTGATACACGTCATTATCCAATGACAATGTCCGCGATAGGAACAGCTACAAGGATGTTGGTTTCTGAAAGAGTTGACATTGTGTGAACCCACCTTTATTTGGGCCCAGAGATACAAAAATAGTTAGTTGAATGTTCTATTGTATTGTAGCCCAATAAACTCACAACTATACTATTCCAAAGAAATGACAGAATACTGCACACTCTTCTAAATTATTGCTTGTTTATTGTGCTAACGTTTCAGCCTTTTGACCTCTGTCAGAGCATTTTGTTGTATCTACCCACAAAAAGAATGACACTGTGCTTTTTACATTTATAAATTGCTTAAAAGTGAGTGGTTGACAGATGACAGTTGACAGGGCGGTGGTTGACAGATGGTCTGACAGGGCGGCAGGTAGCCTTGCAGTTAAGAGTGTTGGGCCAGTAACTCTCTGGTTGCTGGTTGGAATCCCTGAGCTGACTGGGGGAAAAATATGTTGATGTTCCCTTGAGCAAGGCACTTAACCCTAAATGCACCTGTAAGTTGCTCTGGATCTGTCTGCTAAATGACTAAAATGTAAAATGCCTTACAGGACTTTGTCAATACAATATTACTGTGGAACAATGGCCAGAGTTAATAATGTGTAATTATCATTCAAGGTGCTGTGCAACAATCCAACTATGCCTGTGCTGCTAGCCCACTCACCCACAAAATATTAAACCCAGTCTAGCTGTGATTAGGAGGTTGGAAAGGCCAGTACCTTTGGGGCCTGTGGCAGTATTAGCCCTACAGCTCACATTCTCCTTGTGTAGACTTGGATGTGGCCTGATCCTTGCTGTGTGCTGGGCACTGGTTACTCTGTTCATGGTTGGAATTAGAAAATGTCTGGCTGGTTCCATTTCTGCCTGTACAAAACCCATTCCAGTTCACTTGTCTTCCTACTATAGTTGACGTGTGTGTCTGGACTGAGGCATTGTGTACGTCCCAGAGTGCGTCTCCTGCACTGTGCCCCTACACGTCATGTCCCAGGACAATTGTTCCTATCTGGCTCGAAGGATCATGGAAAAGAGTGCCACATAGTCATCTGTGAACTCAAAAGTGCTGGTAGTTCTTTCCTCCTCCCACTATTGGTTCGGTTCTAATCTACAGATCATAAAAGACTGTTGTTCAGACCTAAACAAAACAGAAATGGCCCAACCTTGCAAAAGGCTAAATTCATCTATCCTGTACTTTTAGAAGTCTAAATGCTGAAATGGTGGGGAATAGGGAAAGAACCTATGGCTCTTTCTAAATATTTTCGGCTTAGAAAAACCTCTTGTTTGACTCAACAAAATCATGTGGAGTGAAGGTATGTAACCATTCTAATACAGACAATATTTTTGTCTAGCTCCTTGTGTTGAAATATTTTTTACTTATGGTTAAACAGACATGGGAGGATTCGCTGTTGAGGACGAGGTTCTCTCATGGTTGTTTGATTCAAAAGGACTGAACAAAATGGAGGAGAGATTCTCTGAAGCCTCTGAGAGATGGAACGTGGAACATGGTGTCAGATGTCAGCCAATTATTTTCACACGTCACTAAACACAGACAGACAGCATGTAACCATTTCTTTGAACTACAACTAAGATGGAATTGAACAGAAATTCAGAGGCTTTTGGTGGTTTAAAAAAGCTCAAATTAGTTGATAATTCACATGGCTAATTTAATCACTGACCTTACCAGAACAAGTGTGATACATTTCCTTTTTTGGAGTGCAGCAATAAGATTTCATGTATATATGTAATAGAGTTGGATTGGAAACCTTACTCCCCAACTTGACATGCCTCCACCTGCATTATCGAATTGCCAGCTTTTCTGTAGTGAAGCTGGCTAAGAGGTTGTCAAGCGGCAGGGTCATATGTTTGAAGGAGAGGACCAAGATCAAGAACCTGTAAGGACTTGTGAGCAAGGAAGCTACAGTATAAGCAAGCATAGGTGTGTGTGTATGTACAGTGGCAAGAAAAAGTAGGTGAACCCTTTGGAATTACCTGGATTTCTGCATAAATTAGTAATCAAATTTGATCTTCATCTAAGTCACAACAATAGATGAACAAAGTGTGCTTAAACTAATAACACACAAATTATTGTATTTTTCTTGTCCATATTGAATACACCATTTAAACATTCACAGTGTAGGTTGGGAAGGTATGTGAACCCCTAGGCTAATGACTTCTCCAAATGCTAATTGGAGTCAGGAGTCAGCTAACCTGGAGTCCAACCAATGACACGAGATCAGAGATGTTTGTTAGAGCTGCCTTGCCCTATTAAAAAGGCTATTCACAAGAAGCATTGCCTGATGTGAACCATGCCTCGAACAAAAGAGATCGCAGAAGACCAAAGATTAAGAGTTGTTGACTTGCATAAAGCTGAAAAGCCTTGAGGTTCAACAGTCCACAGTAAGACAAATTGTCTATAATTTGAGAAATTTTGAGAAATTTCAACACTGTTGCTACTCTCCCTAGGAGTGGACGTCCTGCAAAGATAACTGCAAGAGCACAGCACAGAATGCTCAATGAGGTTAATCAATCAATAAAATGTATGTATAAAGCCCTTGCATCAGCTGATGTCACAAAGTGCTGTATAGAAACCCAGTCTAAAACCCCAAACAGCAAGCAACGCAGGTGTAGAAGCACTGTGGCTAGGAAAAACTCCCTAGAAAGTCCAGAACCTAGGAAGAAACCTAGAGAGGAACCAGGCTATGAGGGGTGGCCAGTCCTTTTCTTGATGTGCCGGGTAGAGATTATAACAGAACATGGCCAAGATGTTCAAATGTTCCTAGATGACCAGCAGGGTCCGAACAGTTGAAACTGGAGTAGCAGCACGGCCAGGTGGACTGGGGACAGCAAGGAGTCATCAGGCCAGGTAGTCCTGAGGCATGGTCCTAGGGCTCAGGTCCTCTGAGAGAGAGAAAGAAAGAGAGAGAATTAGAGAGAGCATACTTTAATTCAAACAGGACACCGGATAAGACAGCAGAAATACTCCAGATATAACAGACTGACCCTAGCCCCCCGACACAAACTGCTGCAGCATAAATACTGGAGGCTGAAACAGGAGGGGTCGGGAGACACTGTGGCCCCACCCGACGATACCCCCGGACAGGGCCAAACAGGCAAGATATAAACAGGTAGGATAATTTACAACATTAACAATGTCTACATTGTATTTATGATCCGTTTGATGTTATTTTAATTTCTAAGTGACCCCAAACTTTTGAACGGTAGTGTGTATATATATATATATATATATATATATATATATATATATATATATATATATATATATATATATAGTGGGAAAAAGGTATTTGATCCCGGCAAAACCGTTGTTGGCAATCAGAGGTCAGGCATTTATTGTAGTTGGCCACCAGGTTTGCACACATCTCAGGAGGGATTTTGTCCCACTCCTCTTTGCAGATCTTCTCCAAGTCATTAAGGTTTCGAGGCTGACATTTGGAAACTCGAACCTTCAGTTCCCTCCACAGATTTTCTATGGGATTAAGGTCTGGAGACTGGCTAGGCCACTCCAGGACCTTAGTGTGCTTCTTCTTGAGCCACTCCTTTGTTGCCTTGGCCGTGTGTTTTGGGTCATTGTCATGCTGGAATAACCATCCACGACCCATTTTCAATGCCCTGGCTGAGGGAAGGAGGTTCTCACCCACGATTTGACGGTACATGGCCCCGTCCATCGTCCCTTTGCATAATGTTTCCACCTCCATGTTTGACGGTGGGGATGGTGTTATTGGGGCCATAGGCAGCATTGCTCCTCCTCCAAACACGGAGAGTTGAGTTGATGCCAAAGAGCTCCATTTTGGTCTCATCTGACCACAATACTTTCACCCAGTTGTCCTCTGAATCATCCAGATGTTCATTGGCAAACTTCAGACGGGCATGTATAAGTGCTTTTTTGAGCAGGGGGACCTTGTGGGCGCTGCAGGATTTCAGTCCTAACACGTCGTAGTGTGTCACCAATTGCTTTCTTGGTGACTATGGTCCCAGCTGCTTTGAGATCATTGACAAGATCCTCCCGTGTAGTTCTGGGCTGATTCCTCACCGTTCTCATGATCATTGCAACTTTACGAGGTGAGATCTTGCATGGAGCCCCTGGCCGAGGCAGATTGACAGTTCTTTTGTGTTTCTTCCATTTGCGAATAATCGCACCAACTGTTGTCACCTTCTCAGCAAGCTGCTTGGCGATGGTCTTGTAGCCCATTCCAGCCTTGTGTAGGTCTACAATCTTGTCCCTGACATCCTTGGAGAGCTCTTTGGTCTTGTCCATGGTGGAGAGTTTGGAATCTGATTGATTGATTGCTTCTGTGGACAGGTTTCTTTTATACAGGTAACAAACTGAGATTAGGAGCACTCCCTTTAAGAGTGTGCTCCTAATCTCAACTCATTATCTGTAAAAAAAAGACAGCTAGGAGCCAGAAATCTTTCTGATTGAGAGGGGGTCAAATACTTATTTCCCAGAACGACAGATTTTTTTGTCAGCTCAGGGATTTGATCTTGCAACCTTTCGGATACTAGTCCAATGTTCTAACCAATAGGCTACCTGCCACACCATATCTGGCACTCCAGACAGGCTCAAATAATCATTGAAAGGATTTGAAAGAAAACAAATACTAATTGAACCCAGGTTCTGGTTGATTACTATGTTCTACTGAACAAGTGTGAAAATACATCCGTAATGATGTGATGTCGTAACCCCACTACTAACTGAAAGCATTGAAGCAAATCTTAGTTCACAGCTTAACATGTGGGAGGGCAAACAATAAGGAGTCAGTGACACCATGTATGTTGAAGTTATAGATTCACACTAATTGGAGATTCTCCTCCTCGCCATGTACCACTCATACATACATACAAACATACATACCTTTACCTGACACGATATGTAAGTATGTGAACCCTTTGGAAATACCTGGATTTCTGCATAAATTGGTCATAAAATTTGATCTTCATCTAGGTCACAACAATGGACAAACAGCTTAAACTATTAATGGACAAAGAATTATACATTTTCATGTCTTTGTTGAACACACCGTGTAAACATTCACAGTGCAGGGTGGGAAAAGTATGTGAACCCTTGGTTTTAATAACTGGTTGACCCTACTTTGACAGCAATAACCTCAACCAAACTTTTTCTGTAGTTGCAGCTCAGAACTGCACAACGGTCAGGAGGAAGTTTAGACCATTCCTCTTTACAAAACTGTTTCAGTTCAGCAGTATTCTTGGGATGTCTGGCGTGTACTGCTCTTTTGAGGTCATGCCACAGCATCTCAATCAGGTTGAGGTCAGGACTCTGACTGGGCCAATTCAGAAGGCATATTTTCTTCTGAAGCCATTCTGCTTTTGATTTACTTCTGTGTTTTGGGTCGTTGTCCTGTTGCATCACCCAACTACTGTTGAGCTTCAATTGGCAGACAGCCCAACATTCTCCTGCAAAATTTCATGATAAACTTGGAAATTCATTTTTCCGTCGATGATAGCAAACTGTCCAGGCCCTGAGGCAGCAAAGCAGCCGCAAACCATGATCCCCCCTCCACCATACTCCACCTCCACCATATCCACCATACTTTACAGTTGGGATGAAGTTTTGATCTTGGTGTGCTGTGCCTTTTTTTCTCCACAGATAGTGTTGTGTGTTCCTTCCAAACAACTGAACTGTAGTTTAATCTGTCCACAGAATATTTTGCCAGTAGCTCTGTGGAACATCCAGGTACACTTTGCAAACTTCAGACATGCAGCAATGTTTTTTTTGGACGGCAGTGGCTTTTTTCTGTGATGTCATCCCAAGAACACCATTCATGTTTAGTGTTTTATGTATTGTAGACTCATCAACAGAGATGTTGACACTCTAGGATTCTTCTTAATCACCCTGTCATCTCAGATTTTGAAATTATGCTTTACAGCCAAAGCAAGACAAGCGTTTGTGTAAGTTTATTGATAGCCTAGCATAGCATTATGTCCAGCTAGCAGCAGGAAGCTTGGTCACGAAAATCAGAAAAGCAATCAAATTAACCATTTACCTTTGATGATCTTCGGATGTTTTCACTGACTGAGACTCCCAGTTAGACAGCAAATGTTCCTTTTGTTCCATAAAGATTATTTTTATACCCAAAATACCTCCGTTTGTTTGTCACGTTATGTTCAGAAATCCACCGGAAATAGCGGTCACGAAAACGCTGAAAAAAATTACATATTATATCCATAATATCGACAGAAACATGGCAAATATTTTTTATAATCAATCCTCAAGGTGTCCTATTCGCTAATATATCAACTGGGACAATTGGCTTTTCAGTAGGAGCGAGAGGAAAAATGACTACCTCTGTCTTTTACGCAAGAATCACTCTGAGAGCCCTCAGCTGGCCACTTACGCAATGTAGTCGTTTACGCTCATTCTTCAACATAAAGGTGTGAAACTATGTCAAAATGCTGTAGACACCTGAGGGAATACGTAGAAAAAGAAATCTCATTGATATCCCTTTCAATGGCCAATAGGGGTGCCTAGGAACACAACGGTTTCAAAACATGGGTCACTTCCTGATTGGATTTTTCTTAGGCTTCCGCCTGCTATATCAGTTCTGTTATACTCACAGACAATATTCTGACAGTTTTGGAAACTTTAGAGTGTTTTCTATCCTAAGCTGTCAATTATATGCATATTCTAGCATCTGGTCCTGAGAAATAGGCGGTTTACTTTGGGAACGTTATTTTTCCAAAAATGAAAATAGTGCCCCGTAGTTTCAAGAGGTTATTAATGAAAATGATGTCAGTTCAAATCAAATCAAATCAAATGTATTTATATAGCCCTTCGTACATCAGCTGATATCTCAAAGTGCTGTACAGAAACCCAGCCTAAAACCCCAAACAGCAAGCAATGCAGGTGTAGAAGCACGGTGGCTAGGAAAAACTCCCTAGAAAGGCCAAAACCTAGGAAGAAACCTAGAGAGGAACCAGGCTATGTGGGGTGGCCAGTCCTCTTCTGGCTGCGCCAGGTGGAGATTATAACAGAACATGGCCAAGATGTTCAAATGTTCATAAATGACCAGCATGGTCGTATAATAATAAGGCAGAACAGTTGAAACTGGAGCAGCAGCACGGTCAGGTGGACTGGGGACAGCAAGGAGTCATCATGTCAGGTAGTCCTGGGGCATGGTCCTAGGGCTCAGGTCCTCCGAGAGAGAGAGAGAGAGAGAGAGAGAGAGAGAGAGAAAGAGAGAATTAGAGAACGCACACTTAGATTCACACAGGACACCGAATAGGACAGGAGAGGTACTCCAGATATAACAAACTGACCCTAGCCCCCCGACACATTAACTACTGCAGCATAAATACTGGAGGCTGAGACAGGAGGGGTCAGGAGACACTGTGGCCCCATCCGAGGACACCCCCAGACAGGGCCAAACAGGAAGGATATAACCCCACCCACTTTGCCTAAGCACAGCCCCCACACCACTAGAGGGATATCTTCAACCACCAACTTACCATCCTGAGACAAGGCTGAGTATAGCCCACAAAGAACTCCGCCATGGCACAACCCAAGGGGGGGCGCCATCCCAGACAGGATGACCACATCAGTGAATCAACCCACTCAGGTGACGCACCCCTTCCAGGGACGGCAAGAGAGAGCCCCAGTAAGCCAGTGACTCAGCCCCTGTAATAGGGTTAGAGGCAGAGAATCCCAGTGGGAAGAGGGGAACCGGCCAGGCAGAGACAGCAAGGGCGGTTCGTTGCTCCAGAGCCTTTCCGTTCACCTTCCCACTCCTGGGCCAGACTACACTCAATCATATGACCCACTGAAGAGATAAGTCTTCAGTAAGGACTTAAAGGTTGAGACTGAGTTTGCGTCTCTGACATGGGTAGGCAGACCGTTCCATAAAAATGGAGCTCTATAGGAGAAAGCCCTGCCTCCAGCTGTTTGCTTAGAAATTCTAGGGACAATTAGGAGGCCTGCGTCTTGTGACCGTAGCGTACGTGTAGGTATGTACGGCAGGACCAAATCAGAGAGATAGGTAGGAGCAAGCCCATGGAATGCTTTGTAGGCTAGCAGTAAAACCTTGAAATCAGCCCTTGTTTTGACAGGAAGCCAGTGTAGAGAGGCTAGCACTGGAGTAATATGATCAAATTTTTTGGTTCTAGTCAGAATTCGAGCAGCCGTATTTAGTACTAACTGAAGTTTATTTAGTGCTTTATCTGGGTAGCCGGAAAGTAGAGCATTGCAGTAGTCTAACCTAGAAGTGACAAAAGCATGGATTAATTTTTCTGCATCATTTTTGGACAGAAAGTTTCTGATTTTTGCAATGTTACGTAGATGGAAAAAAGCTGTCCTTGAAATGGTCTTGATATGTTCTTCAAAAGAGAGATCAGGGTCCAGAGTAACGCCGAGGTCCTTCACAGTTTTATTTGAGACGACTGTACAACCATTAAGATGAATTGTCAGATTCAACAGAAGATCTCTTTGTTTCTTGGGACCTAGAACAAGCATCTCTGTTTTGTCCGAGTTTAAAAGTAGAAAGTTTGCAGCCATCCACTTCCTTATGTCTGAAACACATGCTTCTAGCAAGGGCAATTTTGGGGCTTCACCATGTTTCATTGAAATGTACAGCTGTGTGTCATCCGCAAAGCAGTGAAAGTTAACATTATGTTAAATCAGTTCGGTTGTCATCTGAGACATTCTCATCAATGATAAGATGACATAAACTCTACAGTGGAAAGTCTACACATCAGAGTTATCGGATTCACATGGAATTGTTGTTCAATTTAAATGTTTGAATATGAAATTATTTGTGATGGGATGAAATGTGATTTTAGCTTCTAAAATGTGAGAATTGGGTTTTCATAAGACAGGGCTCTGCTCAATCAGTGGCCCGCCCCTGTGAAGGGACATGGGCTATAAAACTTTTCAAACACGCCCTCCTCTCCCTTCCAATATAAGCCCTTAACGACAATATAACTTCCTGTTCCAAGGATGTAGGACGACGGTCCTGTGTCAGAATGGTTCAGATAATAACTACAGAACGAAGCCAACATCAGCGTGAGCTTTGGTTGCGAATGGCATGAACTTTGAACATGAACTCTTATTCACTACAGAAGTGATACCTCCTAGCCGTTGAGTTAGCAACAGCAGATGCAACGAGGGTTAGGAAGGAACAGACAGAGTATTCCGTCTATCACCCAACGACGTTACTACAACGTATCCAATTGACAACCAGAGACATTCTTCAAAGGAATCGGTTTGGCAACACGGCCTTCCATCTACGACCAACCTACCGAAGCGCAGCTCAGAGTAAATATTTATTGCATTTTCCTTTTCCAAATGGGTGGTAATTTAGAATGCATCAGATACTGTATTTACGATAGCACAGCTTCTTCACTTTGTTCCTCAGTCTTCCCGCTCTTCCACTCAAACCCAGCCCCTTTTCTTTTGTGTAACAAGCTGTTTTCCTTTATGACGTAATTTGTAATCAAGTTATGATTTAATTATGTGTATGTGTAATTCTGATTAGTTAGCTATTTAGTAAATACATGATTAAACCCAATTTTGTATTGCTGATTCAAATTGTTAGCCAGGGTTCGTGCAGATAGCCAAGAATTTATAACATTCAGATGAGACTGAATTAAGATGAAGATTAATATTGACTGCTATTGATGTAAAATATTACTAGTTCTTTAAGAATTTATTTGGAAGATAACAACTTGTTAGTGTAATTTAATTATGCCAATGTGCTTTCATCAATTGAAAACCCTTAATCTATTTTATGAGAATTTCTAAGATTCTTGTTTGCATAAAATAGATGCAGACCAGTCTTTCAATAATAGGTAACAGAATTTATTCTTGGAGCGCGCTGACACTTAACCACGAACAACAGTTTATATACAGATCATGACGTCATTTCATTGCTTTAACAGAATCCCCTCCTCTCGACCGGGACAAAGTGAGGTGAAAAGTTCATTCTAACTTACTAACACACTCCCAGATAACTTTTGACCCCTCAACATTATCAATCACCACTGAGCTGACAGTTCTAATTAATAGAAAACTTAGGAATGCCCTCACTTTCTTATCTAAAAACCCCAGAGCTAAGTTTCTGTAGGGTCAACCATAGGCTAACGACCTTATTTGTTTACACAGTCCCCAACCCATTCGTTTCTTCCTAGTTGGAATGGTGTTCATTAACTTTAATTACTCCTTGTCCGTGTCACACAATCCCTTCTTATGAACTCATATTGTTAATCAGATATAATAAAACAGAGTATAAGTTTACTTAGTTACAATTCTTATTTAAAATGGGGATATTGTTTATTCATTTATTCATAATAATCCCAACACAGCTCTATAAATATTCTTTCATGGTGCCCGACTCTCTAGTTAATTACATTTACATGATTAGCTCAATCAGGTGATATTAATTACGGAGAAATTATTTGATAGAATAGCATGTCATATCACTTAATCCGGCATACTGACTACGACAGTAGTCTACAATTAAGTTAAAAGGCCGTACAATTTAAATTCTGCATAATGGCACAGCATTTCATAGACTACTGTGGGAAAGTTTATATGCTTCAGTTTACTGCCATATGACGGTTTTCACATTTGTCTCCAACGACTATATGTTAAAATATATCTAAAACAAGTGTCATTTGTGTGACACTACCACTCCGTCTGCCCAATTCTTACTCTGTCTGCCCAATTCTTTCTCTTTGTGCTTGTTTTCCTTAATAGGATGTCGGTGGGCGGAGCCGGGAGGGTCGTCAGTGAAATGGAACACACCTGGGCTCGGGTGTGTCCCAGGATAAATGCACCTCTGAGCCATTCATTGAGGAGACTCTCTCCAGCAGACACTGATTGAGTTATGTTGTGTCATTTTTGTGGCCGTTTGTTTGCTTTGGCACCTTTCAACACCCAGCATTAGCACATTTATGTATGCAAACACTCACTTACATTGTCAATTATATTTAGTTTACTTTAATAAATGTATTTTTGCTAATCTTTGTCAATCTTTGTCTCCATGTTGTCTCCCTTTTGTAATGAACTTCGAGCCGGTTCGTGACAAGTGGGGGCTCATCCGGGATCATAATGTTGGTTCCTAGACATTTTGGCGTATAGCACTTTGTTGAATTATGGAGGACTAATACTAGTGTAATTTGGCTTACTCTTATTGGGAGAAAATGTGTAGTTAATGTTAAAACTCTAGGTGCTTTGTTTGCATTTTTTGTTACAGCTTGTTTGAGTTGTAATGTTTGGTGCCCAGTACTGGTTGTGTTTGTTTGGTTGGTAAACTTGCCAATGCGGTGGATAGTACATTGTGTGCTGTGTTGGAGAAAGTACTTTGGTACTTTGGTACAGGCTGGAGACTCTTGCTGTACTCACTGTTGGGACATCAGTCCAAGGCGGTGAGTACAATTGGTTGTGTTCCTCAGTGGGAGATTTGTGTAGGGTAGTGACACTAGCTACCTGGCGCTATAGCCTTTTTTCCTCTTAGGCTTAGCGTTGTTTCACTTTGGAATATGCTGGGCATGGTTATTTTTTATTTTTTGTGCGTGTTGTCTTTGGACTGAGCAGTTGTCTCGGGTCACATCTGTGGCTTGGGGAAATCTGCCAGAATGCTGGGTGGTTTATTTTCTTGCCAGCAGGCTACAGTGTGTAATTACCCACTGCAAATCTGCACAAAGACTAGGGTTGAGTTACTGTAGGTTTTGGGGAAGCTCCAGAAATATTTAATCTCTCTTCTGTGGTGCCCAGTGTGATTGTCATTTCTCTGGTTGTGGTCTGGTGTGCTCAGCAGAGGGGAAGAGTGAGATTATTTATTTGGTGACTTACGTTCATTCGCTTTCCCTCAGAGGAACTGTTAGAATTATGTACTAAAGAACAGCTGTTGAAGGTTGCTGAACACTACAAGTTTGAAATTAGTGATGTCTAAGGTTAATATTGAAGGCTAATCTGTTGGCATGGTAATCTTGATGTTACCACTGGGACAGACTCTGCTGAGGACTCGCCGTCTCCCCGTAAAGTTACAATGACCGCTCCATCAGTTAGTCGTAGTAGTCTTCTATATGATCAGCAGAAAGAACTGCTTCTGTTACAGCTAGAGCATGATCGTGAGAAGCTAGAGCATGATCGTGTGAAGTATGAAAAATAATTGGCATTTAAACAGGATATGGAGCGTGCTAAAATCCAGCTGCAGCAAGAGCGGCTAGAGCTTGTTAGGGAAGGAAAACTCTCGGGAGAGTTTGCTCTGGGAAGGTGACCCAGATTTACCTAGGGGTCGTTCCTTAGTCATGCCCAGGACACATTTGATATTGTTGGGAACTTACGCTTGCGTTAGTTTAATGGAAAGGACCCTGAGACATTATTTTTGTTTGAGCATTTTGCTGATGCTAGGACTTGGCTTGATTCTGACTGCACTTTAATGTTGCAGTGTGTGCTGACTGGTAAAGCACAGGATGCATATTCAGCGTTTAGTGTAGCCAAGTGTCAGTTATAAGGTTAAAACGGCTGTGTTACAGATTTACACATTTGTTCCTGAGGCTTACAGCCAACAATTTAAAACTTTAAAAAGGGATGATAAGCAGACTCATGTTGAGTTTGCGTGAGAATTATCTTCACAGTTTAATCGCTGGTGTTCCGCCTCTGCAGTTATGACTTTCCAAGGGCTGTGATCTGATTATGTTAGAGCAATTTAAGGGCACAATCCCTGATCATATAGTACATGTACATTAACGAACGAAAAGTAAAGACTGTCGCTGAAGCTGCGGTTTTGACAGACGGGTATGTTTTGACTCACAAAAGTGTCTTTGCAGACCCCGTATTCGGATTGAGTGGGGACGATTTTGGAGAGATGGAGAGATTTGGGCCTCGCTCACCGAGATACTTTGGTTCACGGGCAGAGTTTCATATAAGCCTACGGCGTTAGCTGCGCCTGTTCCACATCAGATCACTCCTGACACATTGTCTCATACCCAGGGGCATGTGAAAGTCCATATTGACCTAAACTATTTACCTTTCATTACGGAGGGTTTTGTGTCTATGTTAGAAAGGAAGTAAGAACCTAGTGCCAGTGAAGATCCTGAGACACAGGTGCCTCAATCATTTGTTGGAATCTGTTATCCTTCTCTGCTGAGACTGATTCGGGGAATAGTGTTCTAATTAGGGGAAAGGTTTGAACACTAACAGTTCCATTTGATTAATTGCCATTGGATTGTGGACGTCACAGGTGAGGTTGTTGTGGGGGTGCGTTCTTTGTTGCCTATTGAGGGTATCGACGTTATCCTTGGGAAAAACTTGGCTGGTGAACGTGTATGGCCTGTCGTGTTTCTATCTAGTGGTTTCCACTAATCAGGATTCCCTACAAATGATGGCTGAGTGATCAGTTTCCCAGAGGTGTTCTCTGCATGTGCAGTGACGTGTTCTATGAGCCATGGCGACCTGGACACTGCGCCGGCTAACGAGAATACCACAGTCTGTCCCTGTTATCCCGTTATCTGTATCCCACTCCGACCTAATCAATTCACAACAGACTGACCCCACATTAGAAGAGTTGCGTGACCAAATTGTGCCTGTGGAACAGTTTGGAGATGTCACCCATGGCTATTTTCTCCAAGAGGATGTTCTGATGCGGAAGTGGGTGTTTCATGATAGTTGTTTTCTAGGGGAGGCGATTAGTCAGGTTGTTGTACCAGTGAGCTTGTGTTGCCAACTTCCCACAATGTTGCTGGACATATGGGTGTGAGGAAAACGTACACTCGCATGTTAAGACATTTCTTTTGGCCTAGGCTAAAGAGGGATGTTTCTGAGTTCATCAAAACTGGTCAATTATGTGGTAAACCTAATCAAGCTATTAAGCCGGTACCACTGTTTCCTATTCCTGTACTCAGCCAACCTTTTGAGTATCTGATTATTGACTGTTGGTCTCGTTCTAAAAAGGGTAGTAGTTACCTGTTCACTAATGTGTCAGACCACTAGGTTTCCTGCTGCCTATCCTCTCTGGTCTATCACGACTAAGTCTGTGTTAAAAGCTTTGACTTCGTCTCCCGAGCCCCCTCAGTCCCTGTTATCGTGTGTGATTTCCAGCGACGCCTGTACGCTGCTGGTGAAATGGCTAAAGAGGAGCTATCCTCTTCACTGGGGAGGATGAAGGGCATATTTGATGGGTGAACTGAGCCTTGTCACTTTAGTCTAGGTGACCAGGTTCTTGCTCTGCTGCCAATCGTTGGTTCTCCTTTTCAAGCCAAGTTTCAAGGTTCATATACAGTGGTGAGCCAGTACACTGAGCAAAATTATCTAGTTGCCACTCCAGAATAGAATAAAAGCACACCAACTATGCCATGTAAATTTGTTAAAACCCTATTATGAACGTTCCTCAGACTGAACAGTGGGAGTCTACAGAGGACTGTATTACCTATTATTTTGGCTGATACCGTTATTTTCCTGGGTTCTTGTCATGCTAGGTCCGTGCATGAGGAGGATGTTCTTGGTCCCGATGATTGCATACTACAGGGTAGATTGAAAAATTCAGAGACACTGGATATTTTAGATAGCCTTCTCGCTCATCTATCTGTTGATGGGCGGAAAGAGATGGTTGGTCTGATTTGTTTTCTGATGTACAAACGTAAAAGAACATGGTATTGACATTGGAGATGCTGACCCCATTCGTCAGTGGTTCTATAGTTTCTTCAGAGACTGCGTTGTCTGGATGCTAAGGTCAAGTACATGCTGGAGAGTAAGATAGCAGAGCCTTTCTCCAATTGGGCTTCTCCCTGTATCTTGGTCAGTAAACCGGATGGGACAAACAGATTTTGTACGGACTACCTTAAGGTAAAGTGTCACTAAACCAGATTCATTTCCTCTTCCTCGGATGGAGGACTACGTTGATCAAGTCAGCACCACTAAGTTTGTGCAAATTTGACCTGGTGAAGGGCTATTGGCAGGTGCCACTGATGAGTAGGGCACGTGAAATCTCTGCCTTTATTACACCCTCTGGTCTGTACTCGTATTCGGCTATAAGTTTCGGCCTGCTTAATGCACCTGCCACTTTTCAGTGACTTATGAACAGGGTTGTCTCCGGTCTGGCCGGGTGCGCTGTTTATCTGGACGATGTAGTGATATACGCAGATACTTGAGAGGAACATCTGTCCCGTATTCAAGCCTTGTTCGACCGCCTAGCTGCGGGTGACCTCACGATCAATCTGGCTAAATGCGAGTTTGCTCAAGCGACCTCTACATACCTTGGAAAGATGGTTGGGCAGGGTGAAGTTCGGGCTAAAGTGGTAGCTATTGATGCTATTCCACCAACTACTAAAAAGGAACAGACGCGTTTCTTGGGAATGATTGGTTATCACCGTAGTTTTTGTAGGAAATTCTCTACTGTGGTCGCTCCCTTGACATCACCTCCACCTCACCTGACACCCTAGACCCTGGGTCTCGACACCGCCCTGTGCAACTGGGTACTGGACTTCCTGACGGGCCGCCCCCAGGTGGTGAGGGTAGGTAACAACATCTCCACCCCGCTGATCCTCAACACTGGGGCCCCACAAGGGTGCGTTCTGAGCCCTCTCCTGTACTCCCTGTTCACCCACGACTGTGTGGCCACGCACGCCTCCAACTCAATCATCAAGTTTGCGGACGACACAACAGTGGTAGGCTTGATTACCAACAACGACGAGACGGCCTACAGGGAGGAGGTGAGGGCCCTCGGTGTGTGGTGTCAGGAAAATAACCTCACACTCAATGTCAACAAAACTAAGGAGATGATTGTGGACTTCAGGAAACAGCAGAGGGAACACCCCCCTATCCACATCGATGGAACAGTAGTGGAGAGGGTAGTAAGTTTTAAGTTCCTCGGCGTACACATCACAGACAAACTGAATTGGTCCACTCACACAGACAGCATCGTGAAGAAGGCGCAGCAGCGCCTCTTCAACCTCAGGAGGCTGAAGAAATTCGGCTTGTCACCAAAAGCACTCACAACCTTCTACAGATGCACAATCGAGAGCATCCTGTCGGGCTGTATCACCGCCTGGTATGGCAACTGCTCCGCCCACAACCGTAAGGCTCCCCAGAGGGTAGTGAGGTCTGCACAACGCATCACCGGGGGCAAACTACCTGCCCTCCAGGACACCTACACCACCCGATGTCACAAGAAGGCCATAAAGATCATCAAGGACAACAACCACCCGAACCACTGCCTGTTCACCCCGCTATCGTCCAGAAGGCGAGGTCAGTACAGGTGCATCAAAGCTGGGACCGAGAGACTGAAAAACAGCTTCTATCTCAAGGCCACCAGACTGTTAAACAGCCACCACTAACATTGAGTGGCTGCTGCCAACACACTGACTCAACTCCAGCCACTTTAATAATGGGAATTGATGAGAATTTATGTAAAATATATCACTAGCCACTTTAACCAATGCTACTTAATATAATGTTTACATACCCTACATTATTTATCTCATATGTATACACTGTACTCTATATCATCTACTGCATCTTTATGTAATACATGTATCACTAGCCACTTGAAACTATGCCACTTTGTTTACATACTCATCTCATATGTATATACTGTACTCAATACCATCTACTGCATCTTGCCTATGCCGCTCTGTACCATCACTCATTCATATATCTTTATGTACATATTCTTTATCCCTTTACACTTATGTGTATAAGGTAGTAGTTTTGGAATTGTTAGCTAGATTACTCGTTGGTTATTACTGCATTGTCGGAACTAGAAGCACAAGCATTTCGCTACACTCGCATTAACATCTGCTAACCATGTGGATGTGACAAATAAAATTGGATTTGATTTGAGATTTGCTGAAAGCTAAGGCTGTTTACGTATTGTATTCTCGTTGACAACAGGCTTTTGAAGATGCAAAGAGGTTGCTTACCTCAACTCTGGTACTGGCTGCTCCTCGTGTGGATTTGTCATTTACCTTGCAGGTGGATGATAGTCATGTGGGGGCAGGTGCAGTTTTGCTGCAAGCAGATGTCGGGTTTAGAGGCCTGTTTAATTTCCAAAAAGTTTACCCATTATCAGTTGAACTACTCGGTCATTGGAAAAAGAAGCACTAGCACTCATATGGGCCTTACAACACTTTGAAGTGTATATCGGTTCGGGAGTAGTACCTATTGTGGTCTACACAATAACCCTCACCTTTTTGAAGTCCATGATGTGTCCTAATCAGAGGATAATGTTATTGTTTATTGTTTATTGTTACAAGCATTCCATCTCGGTGTGCGGCACTTCCGGGGGACTGATGTCATTGCTGACGTGCTCTCGTTAACACGATTCCTGAATGTCCACGTGACTGACCACTTATTTTATGTCTGGTATTGTCCTGTTCTGTCGCTCCAGTCTGTTCCCTTCTGGTTTCATTTTCTTTCCTCTTAAAGGTTGCTTCCTGTCTGCAAAGGTTGCTGAGGTCTGGGGAGGATGAGATTGGCTGGGGTAAAGGGACACAAAGGCTGGATTAATTTGTGTGACTGGTATGGTGTTCCGGGGTCTTTGTTGATCCCCGGTTTTGTGGGGGGGAGGGGTGTGATGACCCTCCCACTCTGTCTGCCGAATTCTTTCTCTTTGCTCTTGTTTTCCTCGGTGGGCGGTGCCGGGAGGGTTGTGAGCAAAATGGGACACTTGCGCTCCTGTGTCCCAGGATAAATGCACCTCTTCCCCATTCATTGAGTTGACTCTCTCCAGGCAGACACTGGTAGATTTTGGTTGTGGCCGTTTGTTTGCTTTGGCACCTTTCAACACCCAGCATTAGCACATTTATGCATGCAAACACTCACTTACACTACTGATTACACACACACCATTGTTAGTTATATTAGTTTACTTTATTTAATACATATATTTTATTATTCATTGTCTCCCTTCTGTTTAGAACTTTGATCCGGTTCGTGGCATTTGTATTTACAATTGCCTTATCCAAATGGATAAAATGACCTAGCTCTTATCAAGTTGTAAATTACATTGCATGGATAAGTGTTATTTCTATTGGAAAAAAATAGTCAATGCTTTCACAATGGAACCAATAGGTTCGCTAGACCTTATTCATGGTTCCCTCACGTAAAATGTTGGTGGAATGAAGTCAAAGTCAGAATCTGCAGACACCTCTGCCACATCTATATTTATTTGAGCTCTACCCAAAATTAATAGCAGGTGAATAGCACAATCTCATGCTTAAATTCAAGGTCAACATACTCAAATAACTGCATGAAAAGGGATTAATGTTCCATTTACAAGCACATAACTCAAGCACATAATTTGTGTTTCCAATCCCATTAACATTGTCAAAGTTTTTGCAACAAACGATAAACTATGTGCCTGCTCTGAGCTTGGCACATGAGCTCTAGCCAACAGCTGGTATATACAGTGCTGAGGGTACATGATGAGATTATGGGAAAGAGCGAAATTTGTCACTTGGCAGCCAAGCACCGAGCATTGTCACCAGCATACACTTTCTTGATGCTTAATGAAAATTGTCATCAAGCTCCTCACCCTGCACTTTCCCCACCCTGAGATGTTCATAACCAAATTAATCTGTTGCCTATTAAACTGTACATGCATTTCCAAGTTGTAGTGGTAGCACAACACAAAATGGCATTGTGTTACTGCAAGGTTACTGTGACATGGTTATTCTATCAACAATTGTAAGGGAAAATACATTTCCACTTCCATTTGTTGCATGATCTATGTACTTCACCAACAAAATAATAATTAACTTGTTTTGTTCACATTTAAAATAGTTAAATAACAATTTGTTTCCATCAGGCCTGTCGTAAGTTTTTTTTTACCCGACAGGTACTTTACTCACAAACATGATTGGATGGAAACATGGTCAATGATCACACCATATTTTTCTTACTAACCAATAGCATATGAAGTGTATTGTATATCCCACACAACACCATTTTGTGAAGATTGCTTTCCCAATAGCATTCTAAATTCACCCTATACTATTTTGCAATCAAATCATTGTTGGTTTAGTTAGAGCTGTAAAGTACAGATGATAGATAAAACTCAACCTCAAATAGTAATTTCTTTAAAAATATATTTGTGTTTTTACCCTTTTACCCTTTTTCTCCGGACTTTTGATCTTGTTTCATCGCTGCAACTCCCCAACGTGCTCAGGAGGGTCGAGCCATGTGTCCTCCAAAACATTAACCCCGAAGCCAGATGCACCAATGTGTTGGAGGAAACCCATTCAAGTCACGACCGAAGGCAGGTGCCCGGCCCGCCACAGGGTGTCGCTAGAGCGTGATGAGCCAAGTAAAGGACCCCCTAGCCAAACCCGGACAACGCTGGGCTAATTGTGCACCGCCCTATGGGATTCCCAGTCATTCCCAGTCCCACAGCCTGGGATCTTAATGTTTTTACATTTTTGTCAATTAGCAGACGCTCTTATCCAGAGTGACTTACATGAGCAATTATTAAGTGCCTTGCTCAAGGGCACATAAACAGATCTTTCACACCTAGTCAGATTGGGGATTCACACGAGCAAACTTTGTTACTGATCCAATGCTCTTAACCACTAGGTTACTTGCCACCTGGTCCTGCCACACTCCAAACCTCATAACATTTGGACCTGGAATTTCTGGGATCTCTCATTCTTCATCATCCTCTTACCCCTCCGGTTTCTGATTGCTGTGATCTTGTCAAATGGGAAGATTTTCTTTGCGTATTACTCTCTCCAGTGAAGCACTTCAAGGCTCCATTTCTATTACAGCTCCTCCTTGTCCTGAGCTCTCATCTGTTCATGAAGGTCATGAACGCCTGGCTCTTCGTCTTCTCCGATTTATAGTTTTCTGCAGGACTCCAACATGAAGGTTAAGAGTTCCTAAAAGTTCGGAATTCTCTCCCAAGTATACTCTTAAAGTTGTGGCTAGGGTTATTTTGAACTTTTTTGTTTAAGATAAGAAATGGTCCTTCTTGCCAGGCTGGTTAATCTCTACCGTGCAAATGCCTTTGTAAAGCTTCTCATTGCAATTAACACCTTGTTCTGTGTTTGAGTCTGAGTCATAAACTAGTGACTTTACCCCAAATGTGATGCATGGAAAGATAATTCCTAAAAGCTCATTAAAGACATGCTCTGGTACTTTGGAGAGTAAGAAAGTATACTTTAAACCTCCCGCTTTGGGCTGGATGTGTCAATGTGTCGTCCATACATGCATAATCTATGAACAGAACACAGGAGGTTGGTGGCATCTTAATTAGGGAGAACAGGCTTGGGGTAATGACTGGAGAAGAATCAGTGGAATCAGTGGAATGGTATCAAACACATGGTTTCCGTTTTGGCCATTACTATGAGCCGGTCTCTCCTCAGCAGCCTCCACTGGAGCAGAATTACTGTCTTACCTCAATTAGCTATAAGATCCATAGTTTGAAATCCACTGTTTTCTTGAACCTATGCTGTGCAATTTTGCCTTCATTTCCCTAATGGAGGGCAGCTCCCTAGCAATTGGAGATCAGCCCCTCGCATTTGAGTGACAGCCAGCAAGAGGCCTGCCCAGCATTTCATTTTTTTAATGAGGCAAGTCAGTTAAGAACAAATTCTTATTTACATTGACAATGGTGCACACATGTGACCTAGTACACAATTTCGGGAACCACTTTTGGCTAGTGAGAGCTACTTTCTGAACTACTGGCTAAAAAGTATACAAAAGTACTGGAAAATATGAAATCACTTTTTTATTACATGTTAAGTGTTCATTAGATAAAGGATTTTACCTACATTACCAAATATATCAACAGAAAAATGAACAGATCTGCTTTTTTAATTAAGAATGAGCATAAATATCATAAAATATAGTTTGCACACACAACTTGTCCATGTGTATCAATAGTGTTGCAATTTACCAGCATTGGGTTATGCTTCCCTTCCTCTCTTTCCCCATGCTTTTGAAAGATAACATCCGCTGACACTAACATTGTTTCATACTCCAAAAATGGTAGCCAGGAAATTCTAACTTTGCTAAATAACCATCTAACAAATATTTAACTGTTTGGATGAAACCACACACCCTGGCTCAGTCACAAATAAAATCACTTTAACTCTTCTCATGTTATTCACATCCTATGGACAGATGCACACAACAGGCGATCTAGTCCTTAGATATACGAACACAATACCATTGCACTGAACTGGAACTCTTTCTATGCCAAATCCGTAGCAGTTGTCAGGTTTGTCCACAGATTATCAACTCGACCTGCTCACTGCTCATCCACTTAAGTCAACGACTCCCTGTGTTTGCTTGAGTGTCAACTACTCCATATTTTCTGTTCTCTTCTGCTCACATATATGCCCTTGATCACAGTCACAATGTACATGTGCCGAGGTGTCAACAATGTTAATTGAATATCTGAGTGATGGGAAGAAATGTAGATGAGGCTTGGTTCCACCACGTTTCAGAGGTTGTTGCTTCTGTTCAGGGAAATAGGCACTGTGTACCTAATCACACTTCCACAAGAGCTTGTTTGAAAGTGGTAGATCACGGAGTGTGACTGGGAGGAATAACCATCATGGCTCTGGTGCTGCAGATTGCCATAACCATCTTGGAAATAGCTCTGGTGCTGCAGAGTAATATTTGTCCAAGGGGAATGGAGCACATGACATTTCTGAATAAAATAATCAAAATGTAGCCTACCCTGAATGGTACAGTATAATAGATATGTACAACCGTATAATATATCTAGCTAGTACTGTAATCTATGGTTGTCAGTTTAGAGCAATATTATAATTTGAAGAACATCATGTGTTGTTTGTTTTAATGTTTATAAAATACTATACTATGAAATATACAATACATTGATCAGCGAGTTACACAATTCTATTTACAGTGACGTTTAGCGGTATTGTAAAGGGGTAAAGATAAAGAATTTTGTTTGGACACTTGTCAGATTTTTACACTACCAATCTGAAGAGTACACTGTAAAAAAAAGATCCTGTTAATGTACGGTAAAAGTCTGGCAGCACGGGTGCCAGAAATAGACTGTAAAACTACAAACTAAAAACGTACATACATAATCTGTATAAAACTGTGATTTACTTTCCATCAAATAAAGTATATTACTGCAATTTTATGACATTAACTCCTATTCTTTACCTGGAATCCTCTTTTTTGCTTGCATTGGTTGTGAAAATAAAGAATGGGACAGCTAAAAAGCATAAAGAACTCCTTAATTGATGCCAAAATATAGCTGGAACTGTCACGTTCTGACCATAGTTCCTTTGTGTTTTCTTTGTTTTAGTGTTGGTCAGGCCGTGAGCTGAGTGGGCATTCTATGTTGTGTGTCTAGTTTTCCCGTTTCTATGTTTGGCCTGATATGGTTCTCAATCAGAGGCAGGTGTTAGTCATTGTCGCTGATTGGGAACCATAGGTAGCCTGTTTTGTGTTGGGTTTTGGTGGGTGGTTGTCTTCTGTCTTTGTGTGTCTGCACCAGACAGAACTGTTTCGGTTTTTCACATTTGTTGTTTTGTATGTTGTAGTGATCTTTTTTATTGTCTTTATTAAACATGATGAACACTAACCACGCTGCGCTTTGGTCCTCTCCTTCGTCCACAGAAGAAAGCCATTACAGGAACACAGATAATTGTCATTATATTACAAAAAACTACTCAATTCAACTGGTATCAGTTGTGACAATAGAGAACTGGTCAGCTAAAAAACAGACAACTCCTTAATTGATGACAAAATAAAACTAAAAAATAGATAATTATCATAATATCACAAAAACCTACTCTCAATCTAACTATTATTGGTTTGAAATTAAAGAATTCTCCAGCAAAAAAAACAAAATAAGACATTAAAGGTTAAATAAATGTATATATTTTTTTAATTACACAGGGATTTCCTTAAATATATTTTTACAATATTTATTACATATGTTAAGTAAGTAATTCAATACACATTGAAACCTTAACCTGTGTGTGCAGTGGCATGGCAGAGGTAAAGGGGTAGAAAGGGAGGGATGTGATAAGAAGAGGGGTGTCAGATAAACTCAGTGTTCAAACATTTCTGGAACTATACACTTGTTTAGTTACGGTGTCAAACATTTACAAAAAAAGATCAGTATTTTGACATTTTGGTTATAAAATGTAGGTCAAGTTATTATTCCGTCATCCTAACCCACAACTATATGGAGGAGGGTGGGGGAAGATGTGTGTAGGACAAGGTATGTCAATCCTAGTGCAAAAACATTTAATGAACTCAAACTTTATATATACTGTGTCAAAAATTCACTTAAAAGCAACTTACAACATGCTAATGTAAAAACATTCAGTTCAAACATTTTGGTCAAGTGTTTTTTTATCATCTATCTGTTTCTTGACTGCGTGCTGCAGTTGGTGGATTTAAGTCCCTGTATGTGTGCGTGTGCAAGGCTACTCCCTCCGTTCATAGTCTGCAATATTTGAGATCAGATAAATAACTTTTGGATTGATTGCATGCTGCTTTCTTGACTTCTTCTCCATTTTGGACCCCTTATCTGGGCTGATCTTGAGGCACCTGCGCCTGCATTGAGGCACCTGCGTTGGAGCATTCTATACTCGTGTCTGCCATTCTTAATCACTAGAAGTGGTCCTCTACCCTTTCATGTACAATCATTTGATTTGTTGACTAACAAAAAATGTACCTGCAAAAATCTATTCATCTAATTTAAAGGGGCTACATGTAGGATGTTTGCAATGTAATATTAGAAGATGTATATGATACATTTAAAGTAACAGTGAACAACAATGTTTTTTCACCAGAAAGTATATTGGGTGCATAGAAAGTGTATTCTGATATGCTACATTTCTATTGGCCAACAAGGGACTGGTGTCGTTCTGTTTTGAAATTGCAAGTTGTAGTTAACAGTAAGGCATCCTAGATGACAACACCAGACTAGAGTTAGTTTTAACATGTAAATGGCCCTTGCATTGTGTCACATTGTGATACAGGAGATACAACAGACTCTCTATGATGATGACGAAGCATACGACTTTTAAAAGCATCCTATTTTGTAAACAGATTTTCAGCTAACAATGCAACATACATATTGTCCATTTGCTTCATGTCTGATGATCCACATAACATCAATGTTTTAACAGAGAATCTCACACTGGCAACACTTTAATTAAGGGGCATTGCACTAATAATGGCGCTGACAAGGGAAATGTTCCTGCTGTTCTGTTCTTAGTGCCAGTCTACACTTTCAAACTAAAACAATGTAACTAGTAATGGCATCTTTATTCTTTCATTAATAAAATAACGATAAAAATACTCTTTCAAAATGACAATATTTATTTAGTTATGGATCCATAATGAATTACTATTGGAATAAATATCACTGAATTACAGAAATATCCTCCATATGTAACTGTAGGCCTGCAGTAGGCAACATGAGTATCACTAGTGTTGAGTAATGTGCTGTTAAAAAGTGGTGTAGGTCTTATTTATTTAAAGAGCATATTGAAGTTAGAAGCAATAGTCTACAACATTTTTAGCACCGTTTCGTGCTGCTCTGAGACAAGCATGGGGAATGGTCTTGATTAATCGATGAGATTTATTTTTACTGAATCTCCGTTTGGGTATTGGTTAGATTAGAATGAGAAAATTAGGGTGTAGAAATGTTATGCTCTTAGTGTAACCTTTATTTAACTGGGCAAGTCAGATAAGAACAAATTCTTTTTACAAGGACAGCCTACTCCCTCCTCCCTGCCGGGGAATTGAAACCCGGTCTCTGGCATGCATCTTCAGCTAAATAGCCCAGTACTGTACACTCGATCATCACATTGTACCGCGCCATATTTTCCGTACCATCCTAACGGAAACCCAAAGGGTTTTGAGTTTTTCTTGGAATAGAAACACCATAATATAAATCAAATTAATTAAGCAAGTACTAGTCAAAAGATTGGACACACCTACTTATTCAAGGGTTTTCTTTATTTTTACTATTTTCTACATAGTAGAATAACAGTGAAGACATCACAACTATGAAATAACACATACGGAATCAGTTTAGAACAAATTCTTATTTACAAAGACAGCCTACTTTACAAGGACAGCCTAGAGCCTCCCCATCGGGGAATTGAATTTCAGTCTCCCACGGGCCCACATTCTCTCGTAAAGCCATTATTGAAGGCTATCAAATTTTCTCAAAGATGCCATCAGGTGGTCAAACAAGCACTACTTTTTCACAATCACAATTCCATTGGGTCAAAAGTTTACATACACTAAGGTGACTGTGCCTTTGAACAACTTGGAAAATTCCAGAAAATGATGTCATGGCTTTAGAAGCTTCTGTATAGTATAAGTATAAACACCATGGGACCACTGAGCCGTCATACCGCTCAGGAAGGAGACGCGTTCTGTTTCCTAGAGATGCTCGTGCTTTGGTGCAAAAAGGGCAAATCAATCCCAAAACAACAATAAAGGACCTTGTGAAGAGGCTGGAGGAAACAGGTACAAAAGTATCTACATCCACAGTAAAACGAGTCCTATATCGACATAACCTGAAAAGCCTCTCAGCAAGGAAGAAGACACGGTTCCAAAACCGCCATAAAAAAGCCAGACTACAGTTTGCAGCTGCACATGGGGACAAAGATTGTACTTTTTGGAGAAATGTCCTCTGGTCTGATGAAACAAAAATAGAATTGTTTGGTCATAACGAACATCATTATTTTTGGAGGAAGAGGTGGAATGCTTGCAAGCTGAAGAACACCATCCCAACCGTGCAGCACGGGGGTGGCAGCATCATGTTGTGGGGTGCTCTGCTGCAGGAGGGTTGGTGCACTTCACATAATAGATGGCATCATGAGACAGGAAAATTACGTGTATAAATTGAGGCAACATCTCAAGACATCAGTCAGGAAGTTCAAGCTTGGTCGCAAATGGGTCTTCCAAATGGACAATGACCCAAGCATACTTCCAAAGTTGTGGCAAAATGGCTTAAACCTCTTACAGCCACACCCCCACTTTTTTTAATTTTCGCCTGAAGACATACCCAAATCTAACTGCCTGTAGCTCAGGCCCAGAGCCAAGGATATGCATATTCTTGGTTTCATTTGAATGAAAACACTCTGAAGTTTGTGTAAATGTGAATTGAATGTAGGAGAATATAACACAATAGATCTGGTTTAGATAATACACTGAAAAAAAACATACGTTTTTTATTTTATTGTTATATCATCATCTTTAAAATGAACAAGACAAAACAAACATTCAGATAGGATGATGGGGACAGTTTCAGTGAAAAATATAAGAGGG
Source organism: Oncorhynchus tshawytscha (assembly GCF_018296145.1). Classification (NCBI taxonomy): domain Eukaryota; kingdom Metazoa; phylum Chordata; class Actinopteri; order Salmoniformes; family Salmonidae; genus Oncorhynchus; species Oncorhynchus tshawytscha. The sequence goes on from NC_056458.1 coordinate 34,762,380, forward strand.
CAACAGTACTTGTGCAAACTTTCAGAATGATAACTTTCAAAATGAGTGTGCTACATGACATTTATCATGAAGTCACCCAGGTGTCCCACACAAGTAGCCCAAATGTACCCAAGTGGACAAATTGGGAAGTTACACATTTTTAATGAAATCACCCCCCCCAATTGTCTTTTGAGAAAAACATGAAAAATTAATATATATACATTTACAAAATAACACTTTCAATATTTGGAAGACCCTCAGTCCTCTACACAATATTGTGCTGCTGATGCCAGGTGCCATAGCAGTCTCTTTCTGCTGTGAAGCAGAGGGTCACCAAGCATGTGGTGCAGGTGATGGGGGACTTCATTTTGCAAAGAGGCACATCCATGCCTGCAGAAATACATTTGGGCAGATGAACACCACTTGTGGCAGGAGCAGAAGGGACAGAGGTAGAGGGGGCAGAACGTGGTGCTGTGGTGCTGTAGCCAGCAAGATCCTTGATGAGCAGCTCTCTGAAGGCTAGCTGTGAGATGGGGGGCTTTCCACAGCTCTTAGCCATTTCCTTGTGTAGGAGAAATGCATTCACCACAGCAATGTTGATGAAATGATAGAAGAAGGTCTTGTACCATTTCATCGTCTTATGGAGAACATTGTAATAGCCTATCAGCGCATCTGACAGGTCCACACCTCCCATACTCTTGTTGTAGTCCTTCATTGCAGTTGGAATGGGGACATTTTTTGCGGTCCATGCCCCAGTAGCGCTGAGACAACAGGTGTCCGGCTGGATGAACCAGCTTCAGTGGGGGATGGACACCTTGGCACTGGGGGCTCCCATTCGGACTCAGTGTCACTGTGAAAGAAAATATTCAGCTAGAATAGTTTCACATATGAGCCCTGTATCAACAGGTATAATACACAGATATATATAGGGTACAGGGAACATAAGGTTGAATATATTATTATAGAACTGCTAGATCTACTGTCTCATTTATATTATGACAGACCAGCTAGATCTACTGTCTATTTTACATTGTGACAGACCAGCTAGATCTACTGTCTTTACTATATTACAACAGACCAGCTGTATCTACTGTCTCCATTTCACTTTGGCCATTGTTGTGGGCCTGTCCTCCCCTCAACAGCCTCAAATAGGCTGTTTCATGTGGGGGTGGGGTGGGGTGGGGTGGAGCGGCAGACACGCATCTCGGCCATGCTCCCTCTAATCCACAATATGTATATATACACACACAAACATAGGCTATGGGTCATACACATACATACAAACATACCCCCACCCACAATGTATAGCCAACGTGTACTTTACACATTTCATTACATTTTTATATATTGCTACTAAAATTTTAAAAAATCACAAATAATATTTTATATTATTAATTTCAAACAACGGCATTAGCATGAGAAGAACTTACCAGTCCAAAACGATGTCCTCTCCGTTCAAAAATATTCCTCCATTTGGGAATCAAAGTTATGCTAGCTAAATGAATCGTCCTCCAACAATCTCTGTCTCACTTTCCCGATCAATTTCTTCTAAAATTGTGTGTACATCTGTATATCTAGACTTCGATTTAGCTTTCCCTGACTTAGTCGCCGTACTGATTGATATATAAACAGCTGAAGATGCGCTTTACCAAAATAGTACTGTGCGTAACATGCCTTACAGTATGAATCTTCAATGGCGAATGACCCTCTTTACGCCGGAGTTTACTATATGGGTTGGTCTTCCAACACATAACCATTACATATTGCCGTTTACCTCAGCTCATTGGCTATCAACCAAGCTAGATTTCAAGACGATCAGTGGTCATTGGGTTAAAATACAGTCAATCAACGAAACAGCGGTCATATCATTGGTGTACAATGATGTTATTACTTGTTGTCTTCAAATCGGTTTCTTTCAGTCAATACATCCCGCAAAATGACCCATCACGTTTGGTTGTGTTACACTGTGTTACACACAACCAATTGATTGCAATTAAACCAAACATGACTGGAAAAGTCATGTTTAATGTGTGTATTTACATTGAATGTTTCGTCGAAAATTGAATGATACGGAATTTAGGACACAACCCGGTTCATAAAATGTTTCGTGTTTGGCTATAAAAATGGATTTTATCAAACAAAAAACATTCATTGTAACAATGAGAATTGGGATTGCAAACAGAGGAAGATCGTCAAAGGTAAACAATAAATTTTATTGCAATTTGTGATTTTGTTACGCCTGTGCTGGTTGAAATAGTTTTTTTTATGGGGCTCTGTCCTCAGATAATTGCATCGTATTCTTTCGCAGTAAATCCTTTTTTAAATCTGACAACGCAGGTTGATTAGCAAGATTCTAGGCTTTCGAAATATGTGAGATACTTATATTTTCATGAATGTTTAATATGACTATTTATGTAGCGATCACCGTATTTTGTCGAATTTAATCCCGCTAATGGGTTCGGTGCGCAGAGAGGTTAAGGACAACAAAGTCAAGGTATTGGAGTGGCCATCACAAAGCCGTGACCTCAATCCCATAGAAAATATGTGGGTAGAACTGAAAAAGCGTGTGAGTAAGGAGGCCTACAAACCTGACTCCGTTACACCAGCTCTGTCAGGAGGAATGGGCCAAAATTCACCCAATTTATTGAGGGAAGCTTGTGGAAGGCTACCCGAAACGTTTGATCCAAGTTCCAAACAATCCAAACAATTTAAAGGCAATGCTACCAAATATGAATTGAGTGTATGTAAACTTCTCACCCACTGGGAATGTGATGAAATAAATAAATGCTGAAATAAATCATTCTCTCTACTATTATTCTGACATTTCACATTCTTAAAATAAAGTGGTGATCTTAACTGACCTAAGACAGGGAATTTTTACTCAGATTAAATGTCAGTAATTGTGAAAAATGAGTTTAAATGTATTTGGCTAAGGTGGGTGTAAACTTCCTACTTCAACTGTAAATAACCTGCCATAAAATTCTGCGACACCATGCCATCTGCGCCGCAGTACGCTGCTACTTTTGCAAACCTAAAACTCTCAAACAGAGCCAGAAGAGCCATCTTTATTCCCTTCTTCCTGACTTCCAATGCGCTCTTAAAGTGGCAGCGCACGGTGATTTTACAGAATTTTGACACAACGTAACATGTTGAAAAATGAACACCTAAACAATAAATGGTGAGACTTGCAAAAGATTACAAATGATCAATGAAAATTATACATAAAAAATTGAAATTTTCAGAGATTTCTGAACAGATCGACGTCAATAACCATTATTATGACAAAGATTGACTGAAAGCAGCCAATTTCCTCTGAGATGTAAGCCGATCTCATTCACTGTCTAAAGCTTTTATTCTAATTCAAACGCTGAACTCCGCAAAGAGGTTTATCCAAATTCTCCTCCTAAAGAAAAGCCCTCATTGTTCTTGAAGTATATTTAAACATAATGCATCCATGTCTCCAATCCCTCAGTGAGAGCCGGGCCAACAATGTTTTTTGCACCACACCTGTCTTAATTGATGATGGGCGCGCTAATATAATTTGTTTTTGCGATATAAAGGAGACTGTTTGGTTATTGTATTTGTTTTTAGTTCCCATTTCCCTCTCATCAGTCTATTCAAAGAGCCACCCTTCGCTAATGTCCTTGGAAAGCTAGACTCTGCTAGACACCATTAACAGTCACTCTTTAGAAAACAGTCTGATTACCACATCCATTAATCTTGGCACAATTAATCGCGTTGTATTAATTGATGGAGAGGAAATAGGTCCCTCTGTGTGAGTAGACAAACACGCTCTGGGATGACAACCAGGGGGAACAGAGGTAGAGTGCTTATTCAACAAGGGTACGTTACTCATTATGACAAGTGCATTTCCTGAAGCAAAGAAACCAACAACAAAGTTTTTTTGTCAAACGAGGCAAAAATCATCCATTGGGTGCAGGGACAGACTGGGACCAGAAATCGGTCCACCGGCCCATTATTTGACCTTGAGGCCCCCACACCGGCCCTTTTTTCCCTGTCCACCACAACGGCCCGTTTTCTTTCCAACCAATCAAACAAACAAACAATGTAGACAGGCCCACTGGGCTAAAGATGGACCAGCCCATTTGGCATTCGCCAAACTCCCCTATGGCCAGTCCGTATTTGAGTGGTTGAATTTGTATGATCTATTAAAACAATAATGCTACTTCTTACTTTATTATTATGTACTGTAGATCGAGAGAATACAGTAGACGGCACGCGTCAAACGTTTGATTTATGACCCTATGTCCGGATGACGTGTGCATGCTCATATTTGGGCATCCGGTCAGGACATCCTGGAGGGAAGTTATCATGCGCTCTTATCACGTGTGTGTGTGTGTGTGTCTCTGCAGGGGTGTTTGAAACAATGTTTTCTTTATCTAAACAATTCAACAAAAGGAGGGAATATATACATAACGATACCCAAACAACAGGTGATTTTCCTAGGTTGGGGATCAAAAGAGAGTGGGGTCTGTCACAGTCAATCATGCCAGGCTCTTTTAGAAAGGCCTTTACTTATGACTTAAAGAGATTAAAACCTCTTGATTCTAGCCATCCCGGATCCGGGATCGTGAATACAGCCTCAAGCTCATTACCATAACGCAACGTTAACTATTCATGAAAATCGCAAATGAAATGAAATAAATATGCTAGCTCTCAAGCTTAGCCTTTTGTTAACAACACTTTCATCTCAGATTTTCAAAATATGCTTTTCAACCATAGCAAAACAAGCATTTGTGTAACAGTATTGATAGCTAGCGTAGCATTTAGCGTTAGCATTGAGCGGGCAACATTTTCACAAAAACAAGGAAAACATTCAAATAAAATCATTTACCTTTGAAGAACTTTGGATGTTTTCAATGAGGAGACTCTCAGTTAGATAGCAAATGTTCAGTTTGTCCAAAAAGATTCTTTGTGTAGGAGAAATCGCTCCATTTTGTACATCACGTTTGGCTACCAAAAAAAAATAAAAATTCAGTCATCAAAACGCCAAACTTTTTTCCAAATTAACTCCATAATATCGACTGAAACATGGTAAATGTTGTTTAGAATCAATCCTCAAGGTGTTTTTCACATATCTCTTCGATGATATATCGTTCGTGGAAGTCTCCTCTCTCCCCTGAATCACATGGATGAATGCATGCAGCTTGGAGATTACGCACCAATTTCGACAAAGGACACCAGGTGGACACCTGGTAAATGTAGTCTCTTATGGCCAATCTTTCCAATGATATGCCTACAAATACGTCACAATGCTGCAGACACCTTGGGCAAACGGCAGAAAGCGTAGGCTCGTTCAGGGCACATTCACAGCCATATAAGGAGACAATGGAAAACAGAGCCTCAAAAATTCTGCTCATTTCCTGTTTGAAGTTTCATCTTGGTTTCGCCTGTAGCATCAGTTCTGTGGCACTCACAGATAATATCTTTGCAGTTTTGGAAACGTCAGTGTTTTCTTTCCAAAGCTGTCAATTATATGCATAGTCGAGCATCTTTTCGTGACAAAATATCTTGTTTAAAATGGGAACGTTTTTTTATCCATAAATTAAAAGAGCGCCTCCTATATCCAAGAAGTTAAATTTCTATCCAGCTTATTAATTAATGCTGTGTTTAAACAAATCTACTGTGAAACAAAAGTTAGTTCGTATGTATTTTCCAAAGCCTTTCTGGATGTGAACTACTTTATGCCTGGAAAACTTACGGAGCTGGGGCTTGTGTGGGATATCCTGTGAGCAAGAGAGCCTGTCTTGACGACGGGGTGGAAATGGAAATGGCAGGATGTATAAACCTATAACCGGGCCCTTTACCTGCAAGAAAGGAATAGTAAAATTGTTTAATAATTATAACATGTTTTAAAATGTCTGTACTAAATATTTTGAATTAAATAAATGGTTTTAAAATTTTATCTCACCCTTTAACGAACGGGAATCAATCGTCTTCTCTCTCGCAGAGAAAGGCTTTTCTGGGAAAATGGGTCTGTGTGTTTCAAAACAATGTATTATTTTATACGAATACATTCTTTCCTGCAACAGCCTGTTATAAACATAAATATTTAAAAGGTTATTAAAGTTCAGTACTGTGTGTGGTAATGATGTACAACTGTAGTCCAACAATGTTTATACATAAAACATTCAAACCTGTTTAAATATTGCACAGTAAAATTGTTTAAATAATTATAGCATGTTTTAAAAAGGTTTGTACTAAAGATTTAGAATTGTGTGCGTGCGGGCGTGTTTCAAAACAAGGTTTTTCAGGGTGGGGGGGGGTGTTCAACAATACCATGGCATTTTGCACTTAAGGCTCTCTCTCTCTCTCTCTCTCTCTCTCTCTGTCCAGATACCTGGCTACCCCCATCAAAAAGGGTTGAAACAATAACGGCACCTTCGCTTAATTAACACACAAGCTTTTCAAATCCAAATTTATCTCACCCCAGAGGATGTGGGGGCTAAAAAGTCAAACAGCCCAGACAGAATACAATATGTCGAGACAGATCCCTAGGGTTTAAAACAATGGTATACCGGTGACATATGTATACAGGGTTCGACTAAAATAATAGAAGGTGTTATATCCCTGAGGTTGTAGGAAATCAAAAGGAAATACAGCCAGCATAGAATAGGCCTAGACATCCCCTCCTTGTGTTATAAAACACTGCTTTTGTTCTCTAAACATTCGCGGTCCTACAAGTCCATTTTTGCATACAGGATGGCGCCCCAGAAAAACTTCACCCCCGCTCTGTAAACTCACCCCAAATGACGTGTTAGGGACACGATTGCAGAACGAGGCTAGTGAAACAGACCGTATTTAACACTTCTGTACGACCAACTTTCATGCAAGTCCAAACCCCCGGCCCAACCACCCAGAAGAGCGGAAGACCCAGCAGCTAAAACATAATCTGTGAATCCATCCTAATAGAGCTTTTTGAAGGTGCAGTTAGTGAAAATAATATATTAGATTTGGATGCATTTCGTATTTTTTCTGGGAATTGTTTGGATATTACAATTTGATATTGTTCTAACATTAAACAGACTTTATATGTTTTGGTTTTTACAGATATTACTGGTCCCGGGGATAAATGCTTTGGATCATCCAACATCAGATGTTGTAACTATCCCTGATGAGGATTCGGAGGAGCAACAGGAGGACACCGAATTTTACGAGATATCTATATGGCAAATGTATGTATTTTTTGTGATAAAATGTATAATCCACACCGAAGGCCCTACACCACGAGAGGACATGGTCGAGACGGAAGGGGTACCCCGAAACATAATGACTAAAATTCGGTGTCCTCCAGTTGCTCCTCCGAATCCTCATCAGGGATAGTTATAACATCTGATGATGCACTATCTTCTTAAATAAACACCAACTAAAGCTTGACAGCTTCAAAGGAACGGATGCACTATATACACTCACTCAAAGGCGTGAGAACAGGAACAGGATGTCCTGACAGGATGCCCCTATATTGGCACTCCCTAGAGCATGTGATAACTTCCCGCCAGAATGGCCTGACGGGATGACCAAATATGGGCATGCACAGGTCATCCAGCCATAGGGTCATAAATCAAATGTTTGACACGTGCCATCTACTATATTCTCTCTGTAGATCATGGAGCTCTTGTTGAATATAAACCCACACAAACATTTCCTGTTTCATCCATTTGTTATTCATTCAGTCTACTTTTCCCCTTGCCACACCCATCTTGATGATCTTACTGTAGTGGAGGTGACGGTAGATAACCTTGTCTGACATCTGCGGACTCGTGTTGGAAGCTAAGGCTTTAGCTCAGTAGTGAGTTCAGCAGATTACTGGATTTTAATATCCAATCAAATCTCAATAGAGCTAACGCATGGTCACTCTAACCCATTAATCATGAATTTATTTGCCGCCTTAACAATATATTATCAATATGTCCTTTATCAATGAGACCCTACTGCTAAACTGTGTCGTCAATGTGACCCTCTGATAAAGTCCCACTGGGCACACACTGGTTGAATCAATGTTGTTTCCAAGTAATTTCAATGAAATTCCGTTGAACCAATGTGGAATAGACGCTGAATTGACATCTGGTACCCTATTCCCTTTATAGTGCACTACTTTTGACCAGGATGTCCAGGGAATATATAAGGAATGGGGTGCCATTTGGGAAACATCCTTCATCGTCAATTTGACGCTGTTGATGAACCATGTCATGAACGTGACTCTAACGACACACTTTCACATCCTTAACTTATACTAGCATGTATCTTGCATCAATGACTGGTTTCACTTCCTAGTTCACACCATCTACACTCACACTACCCTATGCCCTATGCACTCTCCAAATAGTTTAGTCAATTTCACTTGCAGTGCATTCGGATAGTATTTAGAACCCTTCCCTTTTTCCACATGTTTTTTAGATTACATACATTACATTATTTTCTAAAATGGATTAAAAACAAAAATATTTTCATCAATCTTCAAATAATACCCCATAATGACAAAGTGAAAACATGTTTTTAGAAATGTTTGCAAATGTATTAAAACTTAAAAATAGAAACACTTTATTTACATAAGTATCCAGACCTTTTGCTATGAAACTAGAAATTGAGCTCAGGTACAACTAGTTTCCATTGATCAATCCTTGAGATGTTTGTACAACTTGATTGGAATCCACCTGTGTTAACCTTTTGCGTGTACCCATTTGAAACTGCCTATTTCTCAGCCCCAGAAACTAGAATATGCATGTCAGATTTGGATAGAAAACACTCTAAAGTTTCCAAAACTGTAAAAATATTGTCTGTGAGTAAAACAGAACTGATATTGCAGGCGAAAGCCTGAGGAAAATCCAATCAGGAAGTGCCTCTTATTTTGAAACCTCTCTGTTCCTATGCATGCCTATCCCCCATTTAAAGGGATATCAACCAGATTCCTTTTTCTATGGCTTCCCTAAGGTGTCAAAAGTCTTTAGACATAGTTTCAGGCTTTTATTTTGAAAAATGAGCATGAAGGATCACTTTGCGTAAGTGGATAGGTGGGGGCTCTCAGAGTGAGTTTTGCGCAACTGAGTAAAGCGGCCATTGTTTCTCCCGCTGTTATTGAAAAAGCTACACACTCGGTTGATATATTATCGAATATATATTTTAAAAACAATTTGAGGATTGATTATAAAAAAACGTTTGACATGTTTCTGTGGATATTATGGATATTATTTGGAATATACTGTGTTGTCATGACCGCTCTTTCCTGTGGATTTCTGAACATAACGCGACAAACAAACGTCGGTATTTTGGGTATAAAAATAATCTTTATGGAACAAAAGGAACATTTGTTGTGTAACTGGGAGTCTCGTAAACTATTTTTTTGATTGCTTTTCTGATTTTCCTGACCTAGCTACTTAATGCTTAATGTTATGTTATGCTATCGATAAACTTACACAAATGCCTGGATTGCTTTCGCTGTAAAGCATAATTTCAAAATATGAGACGACAGGTGGATTAACAAAAGGCTAAACTGTGTTTTGCAATATTGCACTTGTGATTTCATGAATATGAATATTTTTTAGTAATATTATTTGACTGTGGTGCTATACTATTCAGCGGCTGCTGATGACAATTATCCCAGTACCGGGATGGGTAGCGTCAAGATTAAAGTTTGTGATTTTGTTACGCCTGTGCTGGTTGAAAACGTTTTTTGGGGGGGCTCTATCCTCAGATAATCGCATCGTATTCTTTCGCAGTAAATCATTTTTTAAATCTGACAACGCAGTTGGATTAGCAAGATTCTAGGCTTTTGAAACATGTGAGACACTTGTATTTTCATGATTGTTTAATATGACTACTTATGTAGCGATCACCGTATGTTGTCGAATTTCATCCCGCTACCGGGTTCCGTGCGCAGAGAGGTTAAATTAAATTGATTGGACATGATTTGGAAAGGCTTGTTGACAGTGCATGTCAGAGCAAAAACCAAGCCGTGAGGTCGAAGGAATTGTCCATAAAGCTCCGAGACAGGATTGTGTTGAGGCACAGATCTTGGGAAGGGTACCAAAAAATGTCTGCAGCATTGGAGGTCCCCAAGAACACAGTGACCTCCATCATTCTTAAATGGAAGAAGTTTGGAACCACCAAGACTCTTTCTAGAGCTGGCTGCCCGACCAAACTGAAGAAGGGGCTTTGGTCAAGGAGGTGACCAAGAATAAAATAAAATCATAATCTAATCAAGTCTTATTTGTCACATGCGCCGAAAACAACCGTGAAATGCTTACTTGCAAGCCCTTAACCAAAGATGTAGTTCAATGAGTTACTAAATAAACTAAAGTAAAAAAATGTAATGAAATTAAAAAGTAAAGAGAAAATTACATAACAATAACGTGGCTATATACAGATATACAGGGTCAATGTGCAGGGGTACAGGTTAGTCGAGTCAATGTGCGGGGGTACAGGTTAGTCGAGGTAATTTGTAAAGTGACTATGCATAGATAATAGACTGTGAGTGTCAGCAGTGTAAAAACAAAGGGGAAGGGGGGCAATGTAAATAGTCCGGGTGGCCATTTTATTACTTGTTTAGCAGTCTTATGGCTTCAGGGTAGAAGCTGTTAAGGAGCCTTTTGGTCCCTAGACTTGGCACTCCTGTACCGCTTGCCATCCGCGAGCAAAGAGGGTTCCGAGATGGCGTAGCAGTGGGATGTCTGTTTTGATTGTTTTGTCCCGTCCCTTGTATTTATCGTTTTTTTCCCTTCGTATATATTTCGTATGTATTTTTTATATTTTTAATCTCATTTTCCATCTATGGACTGAACATATTCTCCTGCCACCTGCCTCACCCAATCTGGTATGGATCTGCTATTTTTTACACTTTAGAACCGGAACCCCTTCGGAAGCTAGCCAGCTAACTAGCTACTAGCTAGTAGTCAGTTAGCCACTGCTAGCGGTCATCACCGTTAACTCTGACATCTGCCAGCCTCAGCCCAGGCAACTCCTGCCAGCCTGCACAGCACAATATCAACCCAGAGCATTTCGGACTGCTTTTCTCCGGATTCCTTTTCTCCGGATTTCTTGGGCACAGGAACTATGGTGGTCTGCTTGACACATGTTGGTATTACAGACTCAGGCAGGGAGAGGTTGAAAATGTCAGTGAAGACACTTGACAGTTGGTCCATGTATGCTTTGAGTACACATTCTGGTAATTTGTCTGGCCCTGTGATTTTGATCTGTTTAAAGGTCTTGCTCACATCGGCTATGGAGAGCTTGATCACACAGTCGTCTGGAATAGCTGGTGCTCTCATGGAAGGGTCAGTGTTGCTTGCCTTGAAAGGAGCATTAAAGGCATTTAGCTCGTCTTTTAGGCTCGTGTCACTGGGCAGCTCACGGCTGGGTTTCCCTTTGTAGTCCATAAAAGTTTTCAATCCCTGCGACATCCGACAAGTGTCAGAGCCGGTGTAGTCGGATTCAATCTTAGTTCTGTATTGACGCTTTGCCTGTTTGATGGTTCGTCTGAGGGCATAGCGGGATTTGTTATAAGCGTCCGGATTAGTGTCCCACTCTTTGAAAGTGGCAGCTCTAGCCTTTAGATTATTGTGGATGTTGCCTGTAATCCATGGCTTCTGGTTGGGGTATGTACGTACGGTTACTTTGGGGACGTCATCCTCGATGCACTTATTGATGAAACTGGTGACAGGAGGTATACTCCTCAATGCCATTGGATGAATCCCGGAACATATTCCAGTCTGTGCTAGCAAAACAGTTCTGTAGCGTAGCATACATGTCATCTGACCACTTCTGTATTGAGCGAGTCACTGGAACTTCCTGCTTTAGTTTTTGCTGGTAAGCAGGAATCAGGATAGAAATAGGGTCAGAATTGACAAATAGAGGGCAGAGGTGGTCTAGAGTTTTTTTCTTCCTCTGGTTGCACATGTGACTGGTAGAAATGCGGTATTACGGATTTAAGTTTGACTGCATTAAAGTCTTCAGCCACTATGAGCACCACTTCTTGCTGAGCATGTTCTTGTTTTCTTATGGCCTTATACAGCTTGTTGAGTGTGGTTTTAATGCCAGTGTGGTAGTAAATAGATGACAACAAATAATATAGACGAGAACTCTCTTGGTAGATAGTGTGGTCTACACATTATCATGAGGTATTCTACCTCAGGCGCACAATACCTAAAGACTTTTTTAATATTAGACATCATGCACCAGCAGATATTGACACACAGACACACACCCCCACCCCTCGTCTTACCAGATATAGCTGCTCTGTCCTGCCGATGCACAGAGAAGCCAGCCAACTCTATATTATTTCTGTCATTGTTTAGCCACGTCTCGGTGAAACATAAGTTATTACCGTTTTTAATGTCCCGTTAAGTAGAATAGTCTTAAATTGTAGATTGTCCATTTTGTTTTCCAATGATAGCAGGTTGGCCAATAGTACAGAGGGTAACGGCGGTTTACCTTCTCATCTGCAAATTCTTACAAGGCACCCCCCTCTCCTCCCCAATCTCTTTGTCTTTTCTTCACACGGATGACAGGGATTTGGGCTGCCTCGACAAAGCAGTATATCCTTTTCGGCGGACTCATTAAAGAAAATAATCTTTGTCCAGAAGCTTTTTTCAGTCATAAGAGACGGTAGCAGCAACATTATGTACAGAATTAGTTCCAAACTATGTATAAAAACTAACAAAATAGCACAGTTGGTTAGGAGACCATTAAACGGCAGCCATCCCCTCCAGCTCCATTATTATTGGATCACCCGATGGTCACTCTGACAGAACTCTAGAGTTCCTCTGTGGAGATGGGAGAACCTTCCTGAAGGACAACCTTCTTTGCAGCACTCCACCAGTCAGGCCTTTATGGTAGTGGCCAGACGGAAGCCACCTCTCAGTAACACGCACATGACAGCCCGCTTGGAGTTTGCCAAAAGGCACCTAAATGACTCTCAGACAATGAGAAACAAGATTCTCTGGTCTGAATCTTTGGCCTTATGTGATGCTTTGGCCTGAATGCCAAATGTCATGTCGCTTTGGCCTGAATGCCAAACGTCACGTCTGGAGGAAACCTGGCACCATCCCTACAGTGAAGCATGGTGGTGGCCGCATCATGCTGTGGGGATGTTTTTCAGCGGCAGGGACTGGGAAACTTGTCAGGATTTAGGGAAAGATGAATGGAGCAAAGTACAGAGAGATCCTTGATGAAAACCTCATCCAGCACACTCAAGACCTCAGACTTGGGCGAAGGTTCACCTTCCAACAGGACAAAGACTCTAAGCACACAGCCAAGACAACGCAGGAGTGGCTTCGGGACAATTCTCTGAATGTCTTTGAGTGGCCCAGCGAGAGCCTGGACTTGAACCGATCAAACATCTCTGGAGAGACCTGAAAATAGCTGTGCAGTGACACTCCCCATCCAACCTGACAGAGCTTGACAGGATCTGCAGAGAAAAATGGGAGAAACTCCCCAAATACAGATGTGCCATGCTTGTAGCATCATACCCAAGAAGACTTGAGGCTGTAATCCCTGCCAAAGGTGCTTCAACAAAGTACTGAGTAAAGGGTCTGAATACTTATGTAAATGTTATAATTCAGTTTTCTAAGTTTGCATACATTTATCAAAACATGCTTTGGTTTGTCATTATGGGGTATTGTGTTTAGATTGATTAGCAACATTTTTTTAAATCAATTTTAGAATAAGGCTGTAAAGTAACAAAATGTGTAAAACGTCAAGGGGTTTGAATACTTTACGAATGCACTGTAAATTCAGTATATCTGAGTAAAACACAGGTAATTAGCTCCTCCCTATGACTGACACTCAATTAGATACCTATCTGGCACTCCTTTACTTTGTGCCTCTTTCCTGCTTCAGCTGACTGCTAATGATCTTGGCATTTCCACACCACCTATTGCTTTAATTCATTCTAATGCCATCCTGCAGAGCCTCAATACATTTTGAGAGATATCCCTCACAGCAGCGGAACCACAAGAACTCTCCATTCTCATTTATTCTTCATTTAAATTCTCATTTATGTACTGTATTTACATATTCATTAGAATGGTGCTCCTAAGCAAACTCATTCATTTGGATGATGTTGAAATGCATTCTCCCCTGAAGAATGTCACGAATATCCAAGTAACCTGGGTGCCAGGATGAGAATAGCTAGTATTTGACATTGTGAATGGGTTTGGACTTACCATGCAGCTCCCTTGAATTCCAAAGTAGATAACATTAGTGGATAATCCAATGTGTATGCAGAATGTTGAACCATGGGCTCTAAATGTACCCTTTATATTGTGCTATAAACAGTAGTAGTTTCAAGAGACAGTATTTTTGGAGAAGCTCTATTTTTGTGGGAAATGCATTGTTAAACAGGGGTCTCAAACTGATGACCCATGGGCCAAATGTGGCTTGCAAGCTGATTCAATGTAACCCACAGTTGTCTTAGGTAATGCAGCTTACAAAGCATTTCTGACAGCAGAGGTCCTCTCATACCTAAGAACGTATACACTGGGGTGTTTGTGATACATTTGAGCAATGTTAAAAAAAAATACCTAAGACCTGAAAACACCTGCAAGTTTCCCACTCATATAACGCAGTTTGTCATTTACACGCCACGCGTGCTTCTTTGACTGAGCCGGCTCTCCTTCACTCTCTTTCGTGTAGTTAAATGTTAGTTCCTCTATGCTAGATCATCCAATAGTAGCAACATGTGCGTAGAGAGAAGATCCCTGCTGCGTTGCTGATGGCAGGCCCGAAGGCTCAGTGTGGCATAGAGGGGAGGTAATACCCTTGACTAGAAGGCAATAATACGCAGATCACAGCACCGGTGAAGTGGAGATTAACATTGACAGGGTAAGCGCAGTAGTAGTGGCAAATATCAAATTCCAAATCAAGAGTGAAACAAAGGGAAATATTTAAAGAGTCTCTCTGACTGATTAGAGGCTGGATGTCAAGTGTAGTTTACCCTTTATTAAGCTTACCCTGAACTCACAAGGGGAATAACATGAATAAAGGAAGGAAAATATGCTGATTTAGCCTTACTTCCACCAAGCTCCTTAACTCAATGTGGTAGTCAGCTCTAACCTTGCTTGTTTCATGATTGAATGGGCTGTTAGTCCTTTCCTCTATTGTCCATTATTTATTATTTGTCTGTGACGTGTTGTATGAAACCCCTGCACACAAGAGAAGAGGTTCACTCATAGGAGTTATTCAAATTATATATGGTGAACCTGGGGATATTCTTCATTTAAATAAATACATTTTAAAAGTTTGAATATTATGTTTGATACTTGATGCTCGTGCCGTCTACATGTTCTGTCAACTGTAAATCTACAGTGCCTTCAGAAAGTATTCACACTTCCTTGAATTTTTTCACATTTTGTTGTGTTACAGCCTGAATTTAAAATGGATTAAATTGTGATTTTGTGCTACTGGCCTACACACAATACCCCATAATATCAAAGTGGATTATATTTTTTTCAAAATGTTTACAAATTAAGAAAAAATGAAAATGTCTTGAGTGAATAAGTATTCAAGCCCTTTGTTATGGAAATCCTAAATAAGTTCAGGAGTAAAAATGTGCATAAATACAAGTCACATAATAAGTTGTAATAATAGTGTTTAACATGATTTTTGAATGACTACTTATTCTCTGTACCCCACACCTACAATTATCTGTGATGTCAATCAGTCAAGCAGTGAATTTCAAATACAGGTTTAACCACAAAGACCAGGGAGGTTTTTCGAAGCCTCGGAAAAGAAGGGCACTTATTGGTAGATGGGTAAAAATAGAACAAGCAAACATTGAATATCCCTTTGTGCATGGTGAAATTATTAATTACAGTTAGAATGGTGTATCAATACACCCAGTCACTACAAAAATACAGGAGTGCTTCCTAACTCAGTTGCTGGAGAGGAAGGAAACCGCTCAGGAATTTCACCGTAAGGCCAATGGGGACTTTAAAACAGTTGCAGAGTTTAATGGCTGTGATAGGATAAACCTGAGGATGGATAAACAACATTGTAGTTACTTCACAATACTAACCTAAATGACAAAATGAAAAGAAAGAAGCCTGTACAGAATAAAATATTCCACAACATGCATCCTGTTTGCAATAGGGCAATTAAGTAAAACTGCATAAAATGTGGCAAAGAAATTAACTTCATGTTCTGAATACAAAACGTTATGTTTGGGCCAAATCCAACACAACACACAGTACCACTCTCCATATGTTCAAGCATGGTGGTGGCTGCATCGTGTTATGAGTATGCTTGTCATTGGCAAGGACTAGGGAGTTTTTTTAGGATAAAAAAAGGAATAGAGCTAAGCACAGGCAAAGCCATAACCTATAACACAAGGCCAATATACACTTGAGTGGCCTACCAAGACGGAATTGAATGTTTTTGAGTGGCCCAGTTAAAGTTTTGACTTAAATCTACAAAAAAACAAATCTATGACCAAACTTCAAAATGGCTGTCTAGCAATGATCAATAGCCAAGTTGACAGAGCTTGAAGAATTTTTAAAGAATAATGTGCAAATATTGTTCAATCCAGGTGTGCAAAGCTTTTAGAGAGACTTACCCAGAAAGACTCACAACTGTAATCACTGCCAAAGGTGATTCTAACATGTATTGACTCAGGGGTGTGAATACTTATGTAAATTTGATATTTATGTATTTCACTTTCAATAATTTAGCAAAAAAGTCTTAAAACATGTTTACACGTTGTCATTATGGGGTGTTGTGTATGAATAGATTTGTTAAAATCCTGAAATTAATTCAGGCTGTATCACATAAAAATGTGGATTAAGTCCAGGGGTATGAATACTTTTTGAAGGCACTGTATATGTGAATTCTGGAAGACTGGAGTTGCTAACAACCAAATCAAGTATCCATAGTATGTGTTTCATAGTTGTTCTCAATTCTGCAATTAGCGAAGACATTGGCATATCACTACTTTGTAATGCTTGTCGTCTGGGGAAGGAGAGGAGGACCAAGGTGCAGCGTGGTAAGTGTTCATATTATTTAATGAAATATGCAACACTAGACAACACGACAAACAAACAGTCCTGAAAGGTGAAACAAAAACACTAAACAGGAAACAACCACCCACAAAACACAATGGAAAACAGGCTACCTAAATATGGTTCTCAATCAGGGACAACGATTGACAGCTGCCTCTGATTGAGAACCATACCAGGCCAAACACAGAAATAGAAAATCATAGACAAACTAACATAGACAACCCACCCAACTCACACAAAAAAAAAGACAAAACAAAGGAACTAAGGTCAGAACGTGACATACTTTGCACCTTTTTTTGTGTGTCAACACAATATGCATAATGTTTGTTGTCTTAGCTATGTGGCATAGTGGCTAACCCACTATCACTGTCAGCTCATGATGATGTTGGCCCAAAACATGAAAATGAAGCGGTAATAAGTTAGTTCCTCCTTACTATGTAAAGCGCTTTGAGTACGTCAGTTGTTAGAAAAGCACTCCATAAATCCAATGAATTAGTAGTTATTTTTACAAATAAGGAGGTGGTATCATACCCTCGGGTAAAACTCTAAAATAACATCAATGCAAGGGACATATTCATATTATATGGAGAAATTGTTATATATTTTCCTACTCTGCGATTCCCTTAATTCTGTAGTAGCTTCAAGCAGTAATAATCACAACGAAATTAAGTTTTGCACTCCCCATTGTTTAGTTTATGTAATGACATTTTTCAAACATCTAAGAAAGTTATGAAGTTACAAGTTATGAACTCCAGGTACAGCACAAGTTATGAACTCCAGTTACAGTACAAGTTATGAACTCTAGGTACAGCACAAGTTATGAACTCCGGTTACAGCACAAGTTATGAACTCCAGTTACAGCACAAGTTATGAACTCCAGTTACAGCACAAGTTATGAACTCCAGGTACAGCACAAGTTATGAACTCCAGTTACAGCACAAGTTATGAACTCCAGGTACAGCACAAGTTATGAACTCCAGTTACAGTACAAGTTATGAACTCCAGGTACAGCACAAGTTATGAACTCCGGTTACAGCACAAGTCATGAGCTCCGGTTACAGTAGAAGTTATGAACTCTGGTTACAGTACATGTTATGAACTCCAGGTACAGCACACCATTAGTGCATCCAGTATGTGGTCCAAATGTTGCAAAGTAGACAAATTTCTTACGAAGATGAAGTTGATTAAAAAGTATTAATTTTCCTGATGCATATACTGTAGATGTGGGAGTATTGTGCATTGATAAAAAGTCAGAGGGCCCAACAGTGCAGGTATATCAATAAGACAAATGTGCCTGTCAGATACCTCTTGAATCATTCATGGAAGTACCACAGACCTACACTGTATGGGATGGTGATGATGGGTTATAGTGTTATTTTAGAAAGTACTCTGAAAAATACAGCCACAAGCATTTCTTTAGATGTGCAGTAATGATTTCCAGCTCTTTTGGGTGAATAAAACTCTTCAGGGTGGTACCTATACAAATATAATGGTTCTTATAAGCAAGGAGTTTAACCTTTTACTGCAGTGGGCTAAATCAGGGTCACAGTAATTCTTGGTAGTCTACACCTCACACACATGGTTATGGGCTTAAAAAAGAAGACACCTGTATTATGTCAGATATATTGTTGAAATGTATTCCATTTTGAGTTAAAAAATTACACAGTATATACATTAAAGAAGAATGAAATATAAAACTGATGTAGAAACACCGGATTTTCATCTTAAAAATAAAAAGCTTTATTAATTATAAAATTATGACAAATATTAATAACATTTGTGATAACATGCGTCTTGGTGAGAGGTGTAGGAGTCAGGCGCAGGAGAGCAGGGATGTCTGAGAAGCGTGTTTAATAATATAGTCCACCAATACAAAACGCACGGAGGAACAAACACAGTTCCGACACTTTACATGCACGTGCGTAATAGCGAAAAAACAACAAACATCAAATACAATAGAGCGCAATACACACAAATCTAATCCTGCACGAATTACGGCAGGTAACAGGTGCCCTATATACCCACAGAAATCAGAGCAATTGAAAACCAGGTGTGAAAAGGAACACAGACAAAACAACCAGAAAAAGAAAAAGGGATCGGTAGCGGCTAGTAGACCGGCGACGCCGAGCGCCGAGCGCCGCCCGAACAGGGAGAGGAATAACCTTCAGTAGAAGTCGTGACAACATTACATCCATGAGGCCAAAGAGGGTGCTTTTGGTAATTGACTGCAGGAAAGGGCTACAGTTCGTATAGTTTCGCATACATTTTCCATCAACAATGCCACGGATGATTTAAAAGGTTCTGATGTAGGCTCTGAAAAGTGTGATACCATCTAATGAAGTGAGCTAAGTCAGGTTCACTGCCTTCCGTCTCATTAACCGTATGGAAATCAACCATGCAGCACGTATGACTGTTCTATCCATTTTCTCCTCCAAGCAGCAGCGAGAGATGCGATGGAGAGGAGTTGTTGATGGCCTATGCTCCCTGAGGAGCGATGGGCATACATAAAAAAAAATAAAAAAAGAATATACCTGAAACGCTAAATTCTCTTTTTTCTGTATTGTTGCTATTTACACTTTATTTAGACAGTTCTAAACAGAGGGATAGAGAGGCAAGTGGGAGAACAGTAGGAAGGGTGGACACTGGGATTGAAACCGAGTTTCTGTTGGGAAGATTAGATATGTCACTAGCCAGGAATGTCATTTCGGGCCCTGCACAAAATTATCAACTGGTGACCTTGCTGCAGTAGGTACAGTACAGTCGTGGCCAAAAGTTTTGAGAATGACACAAATATTAATTTCCACAAAGTTTGCTGCTTCAGTGTCTTTAGATATTTTTGTCAGATGTTACTATGGAATGCTGAAGTATAATTACAAGCATTTCATATGTGTCAAAGGCTTTTATTGACAATTACATGAAGTTGATGCAAAGAGTCAATATTTGCAGTGTTGACCCTTCTTATTCAAGACCTCTGCAATTCGCCCTGGCATGCTGTCAATTAACTTCTGGGCCACATCCTAACTGATGGCAGCCACTTGAGGATTGACAACAAGTTCTCAATGGGATTAAGGTCTGAGAAGTTTCCTGGCCATGGACCCAAAATATCGATGTTTTGTTCCCCGAGCCACTTAGTTATCACTTTTGCCTTATGGCAAGGTGCTCCATCATGCTGGAAAAGGCATTGTTCATCACCAAACTGTTCATGGATGGTTGGGAGAAGTTGCTCTCAGAGGATGTGTTGGTACCATTCTTTATTCATGGCTGTGTTCTTAGGAAAAATTGTGTGTGAGCCCACTCCCCTGGCTGAGAAGCAACCCCACACATGAATGGTCTCAGGATGCTTTACTGTTGGCATGACACAGGACTGATGTTAGCGCTCTTCTCTGGACAAGCTTTTTTCCGGATGCCCAAACAATCGGAAAGGGGTTTCATCAGAGAAAATGACTTTACCCCAGTCCTCAGCAGTCCAATCCCTGTACCTTTTGCAGAATATCTGTCAGTCCCTGATGTTTTTCCTGGGGAGAAGTGTCTTCTTTGCTGCCCTTCTTGATACCAGGCCATCCTCCAAAAGACTTTGCCTCACTGTGCGTGCAGATGCACTCACACCTGCCTGCTGCCATTCCTGAGCAAGCTCTGTACTGGTGGTGCCCCGATCCCGCAGCTGAATCAACTTTAGGAGACAGTCCTGGCGCTTGCTGGACTTTCTTGGGCGCCTGAAGCCTTCTTCACAACAATTGAACCGCTCTTCTTGAAGTTCTTGATGATCCGATAAATGGTTGATTTAGGTGCAATCTTACTGGCAGCAATATCCTTGCCTGTGAAGCCCTTTTGTGCAAAGCAATGATGACAGCACGTGTTTCCTTGCAGGTAGCCATACTTGACAGAGGAAGAAAAATTATTCCAATCACCTCCCTCGTTTTGAAGCTTCCAGTCTGTTATTCGAACTCAATCAGCATGACAGAGTGATCTCCAGCCTTGTCACACACACACACCTGTGTTAACGAGAGAATCACTGACATGATGTCAGCTGGTCCTTTTGTGGCAGGGCTGAAATGCAGTGGAAATGTTTTTCGGGGATTCAGTTCATTTGCATGGCAAAGAGGGACTTTGCAATTAATCACTCTTCATAACATTCTGGAGTATATGCAAATTGCCATCATACAAACTGAGGAAAAAGACTGAAAATTAATATTTGTGTCATTCTCAAAACTTTTGGCAACGACTGTACATTGTATAATTCACTCAAGCATATAACCGGATGAAGTGCAAACAATACGAGAGCCATCCCACACACCTGCAAATGAAGTAGGTTAATAGCTATTCACTGTTCACCCATGACACTTGTGAGGAGCAGGGTATTTTCATTGCATAATCTTTATAGATTCACAAATGCCAGATAAGACATCAAAACTATGAAATAACACATGCATGTGGTAACCAAAAAAGTAGCCACCCTTTCTCTTGATGACAGCTTTGAAGAGTCTTGGCATTCTCTCAACCAGCTTCACCTGGAATGCTTTTCCAACAGTCTTGATAGAGTTCCCAAATATGCTGAGCACCTGTTGTCTGCTTTTCCTTCACTCTGCGGTCCAATTCATTCCAAACCATCTATATTGTATTGAGGTCAGGTGATTGTGGAAGCCAGGTCATCTGATACAGCAATCCATCACTCTACTTCTTGGTCAAATAGCCCTTACGCAGCCTGGAGGTGTGTTGGGTCATCGTCCTATTGAAAAACAAATGATAGTCCCACTAAACGCAAACCAGATGGGATGGCGTATCACTGCAGAATGCTGTGGTAGCCATGTGGGCTAAATGTGCCTTGAATTATAAATCACTGACAGTGTCACCTGCAAAGTACCCCCACACAATCACACTTCCTGCTCCATGCTTCATGGTGGGAACCATACATGTGGAGATCATCTGTTCACCCATTCTGCATCTCACAAAGACACAGCGGTTGGAACCAAAAATCGCAAATTTGGACTCATCAGACCAACGGACAGATTTCCACCAGTCTAATGTCAATTGCTCATGTTTCTTGGCCCAAGCAAGTCTCTTCTTATTATTGGTGTCCTTTAGTAGTGGTTTCTTTGCAGCAATTCGACCATGAATGCCTGATTCATGCAGGCTTCTCTGAACAGTTGATGTTGAGATGTGTCTTACTCTGTGAAGCATTTATTTGGGCTGCAATTTCTGAGGCTGGTAACTCTATCCTCTACAGCAGAGGTAACTCTGTGTCTTCCTTTCCTGTGGCGGTCCTCATGAGAGCCAGTCTCAACATAGCGCTTGATGGTTTTTGCGACTGCACTTGAAGAAACTTGAAGTTCTTGAAATGTTCCGTATTGACTGACCTTCATGTCTTAAAGTAATGATGGACTGTCATTTCTCTTTGCTTATTTGAGCTGTTTTTGCCATAATATGGACTTGGTCTTTTACCAAATAGGGCTATCTTCTATATACCACCCCTACCTTGTCACAACTTTTACAAAGATTTACAGATGCACAATTGAGAGCATCCTGTTGGGCTGTATCACCGCCTGGTACGGCAACTTCCCCGCCCGCAATCGCAGGGCTCTCCGGAGGGTGGGGTGGTCTGCCCAATGCGTCACCGGGGGCAAACTAGGACACCTCCAGGACACCTACAGCACCCAATGTCACAGGATGACCAAAAAGATCATCAAGGACAACCACCTGAGCCACTTCCTGGTCACCTTGCTATCATCCAGAAGGCGAGGTCAGTACAGGTCCATCAAAGCTAGGACCGAGAGACTGAAAAACAGCTTCTATCTCAAGGCCATCAGACTGTTGAATCGTCATCACTAGCACATTAGAGGATGCTGCCTTATATACATAGACTTGAAATCACTGGCCACTTTAATAATGGAACACTAGTCACTTTAATAATGTTTACATATTTTGCTTTACTCATCTCATTTTCTATTCTATTTTACTGTATCTTAGTCTATGCCGCTCTGACATTGGTCGCCCAAACACTTATATATTCCTTTACTTTAGATTTGTGTGTATTGTTGTGAAATTGTTAGATATTACTGCACTGTTGGAGCTAGATTTTCTGAAACGCAATAAGGAAAGGAATTCCACAAATTAACTTTTAACAAGGCACACCATGAAGCTGGTTGAGAGAATGCCAAGAGTGTGCAAAGCTGTCAAGGAAAGGGTGGCTACTTTGAAGAATCTCAAATCTCAAATATATTTTTATTTGTTTAGCACTTTTTTGCACTACATTATTTACTACATTACCACATGTATGTGTTATTTCATAGTTTTGATGTCTTTACTATTACTCTACAATGTAGAAAATTGTAAAAAAGAAAAAGAAAGAAAAACCCTGGAATGAGTAGGTGTGTCCAAACTTTTGACTGGTACTGTAAGTCACTGTTTATCCCTAGCTTTTTCGACGGTTAGCAGATGTCAGCTGGCTGGCTAGCGAGAGAAGTTCATCTCAATCAAAAGTTTTATTTAATTTGATTTATTTCACCCATATTTAACCAGGTAGGCCAGTTGAAAACAAGTTCTCATTTACAACTGCGACCTGGCCAAGATAAAGCAAAGAAGTGCGACACAAACAACAACACAGAGTTACACATGGAATAAATAAACATACAGTCAATAACACAATATTAAAAATCTATATAAAGTGTGTGCAAATGAGGTATGATTAGGGAGGTAAGGCAATAAATAGGCCGTAGTGGCGAAGTTATCACAATTGAGCAATTAAACACTAGAGTGATATATGTGCAGAAGATGAATGTGCAAGTAGAGATACTGGGGTGCAAAGGAACAAAAAGATAAATAACAATATGGGGAAGTTGGATGGGCTATTTTCAGATGGGCTATGTACAGGTGCAATGATCCGTGAGCTAGTCACTAGTCTTAGATATGTCGTGTTGCTATTTCCAGTCTTTGTTTTCCCTTGAATGATCAAGGTATTTAGACTCTTGTTTGCTTGCCTATGTGTCCACACCTGCTGGGGAGACAACCCTACCAAATGACCCAAAGTAGCCTAAGCCAATATCTATACCTACTTGGTGGAAACTCTAGGTTTGCATAAATATCCAAATGCAGAAAAGTATTACACCTGTTATTTTGACAGACACAGCTCACTCACTAGTCCTTACTACAAGCTAACTAGCAAGCATTATGCAATACACATGGCTAGTTAGATACAAACAAGTGTTAGTGACTTACCAGTGCTTTGATCACACATAAATGTAGTTATCATCGAGTACCAAAGCCCTCAGCTTTCCATCATCATTGCGATGTAATAGCCTGAAACCATGAGGTTCATTTAACCTGGTCCTTGGGCAGTTAATTAAACTTAATTTGGTGTTCTTTTTTCCTACTATTGTTTGGCAACAGCTTTTCAGTAGGGTTAGTTTGCTAGTTGAAGAATGTCTGTTGGAATCGGCACTTTGGCAGATAATTGTGTTGTACATTACATGCACAGTCTATTGGTACATGCTAACATTTTTAAGTTTAAGTATGATGTAGTTTGTTGATTATGACATCATGGAAGTATGTTCAAAATTACCAACCAAGCACATCCAACATTTTTATTGAACGATAAAAATAAGTAATACAGCGTTGTCGGGTTATGAGTAAAGTAGGCAATTTAACATGGGACTAACAGGAGAACCCCCCGACTGTACCCTACTCGGGGGCATGATCATGCTAAACCATGCCTCGCCGTGTGTATCTATAGACCAATAACAAAGAGAGTTCCAAACCTGTCTGCCAACAACAGCTAGTTTTCAGTTTTCCCCAGGAAGGCACAATATTTTGTCCAATATTTATTTTACGACAGTTCCTTGTGGCCCTATAATGGCCTATAATACCACTTGATTCTCTGGACATATGCAGAGAAATAGAAGTGTTCACTGAGTAATTTGCATGTTATTAGGTTAGATATATTGGGTTATGGTTATATGGAATCCCAAACCAGATTAAAATGTTGTAGTCTGAGGATTGGGGACGTAGCGGTTTGTCCTGCCCATCCACTCTCATCTTCTATCCATTACTCCATTTTCCTTCTCCCAAATCCCCTGCAATGAGCAAAATGGTCTAGCAAGAGGTCTCACTCCCCAGCAATCCTCAAATTGTGTACTCGTATGCTTCTCAGGTGTCTTCTCGCCTCTCATCCAAGTTTTTTTTTATTCTGCGGAGGACATATCCAATAGGGCAGAGGCATCTTCAAAAGCAACCGTTTCCCTTGAAGTCAAAAGACATTTCTCTTTCAAAGCTCTAATTAAAAGCATGTTTCGTATAGCCTAATAAGATTAGTTACTAGGATTATTGCCAAATAACTTTCACTTTACGCCTCTTCGTCACTGGGACAGTAATGGTTGTCTTGATGTGTCTAATTATTTAATTCTTAACCTATAGTCGATGTCTGCGCCCCCGTGGAAACCGAATTAGCATTAAAATCCATCGGTTTAAGATAGAGATATCTGTTTCTTTGCATGGACTCCGTCTCAATCCCCCACATCCGCCATTGGCGGGCATCTGCGGTGGAAGGTGGCTGAGCTACAGCAATGTTTGACGGACCATGAGACATCCCGAAAAATTGGTATTCTCACGAAAACGTCTGTAGCGTCCGAAAAAAAAGATAGTCTCGTGACCACAATGGTGTTCACCGTTTTAATCCACAACCCCAACAAGGGTCATGGGACTCGTCTGAAGTCAGTACCGCCAACTGTAGCGTCCGAACAGTTTGGGCTACACCCTAATATGGCTCCTCTATGGAAAGGTGAGACGCTCCCAAACACGTATATGTCGCCTCACAAGACTCGTCTGACGGTAGCCTGGTACCAGTTTAAAAAATGAATGGAAGTACATATATAGAATTGGTTCAGTGCCCCCCAAAATGTTGTTAGTTATGGGTAGAAAAAAAATATATTTTCCTGATCTTTCTTATATCTCTCAGATATAGTACAGACACTTTGAAACAAAATTCCTTTAGATTTATTTTGGACTATCTGTTTTTCCATGTTTGATTCTGTTATAAAATGAGTTTCTATGGGCTAATAGCGGTAAGGCCAAATTTACTGTTTCATCAAATGCTTTTTTTTTTATACCTAAAGGGGTCCTAAAATTCTAAATCAAATAGCTAAATGAACCTTGATATGACCATCTTAAAACAATTCCATATGTTAGTGTCATGCCCTGACCTTAGAGCTTTTTATAACTCTATTTTGGGTTTGGTCAGGGTGTGATTTGGATGGGCATTCTATGTTCTATTTTCTATGTTTTTGTATTTCTTTGTTTTGACCGGGTATGGTTCTCAATCAGGGACAGCTGTCTATCGTTGTCTCTGATTGAAAACCATACTTAGTTAGCCTTTTCCCCTCCTTTCTGGGTGGGAAGTTGTCTTTGTTTGTGGCACTATAGCCCTTAAGTGTCACGGTCGTTTTGTGTGGTTTATTGTTTTGTTGGTGTCATTTTTAATAAAGGAAAAATGTACGCTCACCACACTGCGGTGCGCTTTGGTCCAGTTCTTTCGACGGCCGTGACAGTTAGCTTAGTAGGATGCCCGGGTGAGGTTGCTAAGGACACAATTCATGGGTTTGCATGGGCAGGAATGTCGGCTTTTCATGGTGACATCACCATGTGGTAAATAGTTCCAAACCTCTCTGCCAATAACAGCTAGTATTCAGTTTCTTCCTTCCCTCTCCCAAACAGTCCTAGCAATATTCTTGCTTGAGAAATAGATTTTGCTAAAAAGCTATATTTGCCCATTTTAATGGAAATATATTAAGGTGCTTAATTGTTAACCAGAAATGATTTTATATTGATTGAAAAACATCTGCATTGTGCCTTTAACATGGACCCTGGCTGATCCATTAAAGTGTTTTCAGGAGATACAAAAGTACAATATGTACCATCACTTACCCTAGGTGGCAGGTAGTGAAGCGGGTTGGGCCAGTAATTGAAAAGTTGGTGGTTCAACTCCCTAAGCCGACTAAGTGAAATATCTGTTGACGTGCCCTTGAGCAAGTGTTTTATAAATGGTATGAATACTGGAAACAGAAGCACTTCCATGTGATACTTATTTGCTCACAAGGCCACTGTTTTTCCCTCAGCGATTATATACTTAAGATATATTTTATAACTATTGTGTGCTTGACCTGCCTTTTATCATGATTTTTGTGATTGTTCAGTTTGTTCTTTCCCTGGTGCAACTACATGGCAGCCTGACAGCATCTGCTGATGATATTAATAGCAAGGACAGGTGAACTACAGTGTACAATTTGGCAGAACAAGGCCATATTGCATTTCCAAAACCAGAAAACAAACTGAAGCTGAATCTAGGCTTTTTGATTCTGTTAAAGGGATATTCCACATACATTACAAAATACCTTAATGTTTTCTTGATCTTGTGAAAGTGTTCAATTGGTCTGGAGTGAGTGCAAATATGAAATAAGACGCAGAAAAAAATAACAATAGTCTTACATACCTGCCAAATACTTTTGAAACCAACTGATTAAAGCCCAAGTGAAATCCTCAAGTGCTTTGTATTGTAGACATATTTGTGACACCTTTTAGAGGAACCACACTGACTGGGGGAGATAATGACCTATTTCACATGCAAGCTGAGGCTTGAAAAACAGAAAACATAGGCTCCACCCCTCTTTCCACTTCAAAATGAAGGAATCCTCTCAATCATTTTGAAGGGCTTACACTTTAAGCTGTATTTTACACAGCTTGTGTGCCATCATACGGTTATGCCAATGCAGAGAACACAACACAACCCAACTAAAAACACAACTAAACAAAAAACAAACAAATCCAATCTTAGCTAAATGTATTGACTTTAGTGTTACATACCTTTTTATTGTACCTTTATTTAAACAGGGAGTCACCATTGAGACCAGGGTCTCTTTCGCAAGGGAGCCCTGCACATACAATTAATAGAACAAATCTAATCAAAATCACAAAAACAAACTCAAATACAGCACAACAAACAATCAAGAAAAACAGCCACATTCCTCAGCAAATAGTTCCCCAATCAATATTTTAAATTGCCCAAGTTGCATCAGAGCATCCAATTGCAGTGTATTTTGCAGTTGGTTCCAGCAATGAGGTGCATTAAAACTAAAAGCAGATTTACCTAATTCAGTGGAGACCTGAGGAATCTCAAGAGTTAACCATCTCTGTGAGCGGGTTTGGTGTGACATGTTTAAAAAATATATACTTTAACAACAAAGTTAGGTAAGTTGGAAGCTGGTGTGGAAGGGCTTTTTAATCAAAAAGGGAGTAATGACTTTAATGAGGTCCAGTCAACCTTTTGATACAGGATGTCACCAGTGATAAAATGAATGGTGCTATGATAGACGGCATCCAAAGGTTTAAAAGTAGTACAATGTGGAAGTAATTTAATACTCTGTCAAACATGTGCTGCACTTCACCAAACCGTCACAACGTCTGTCAAAGTGAATCATTCTCAAACTAGTAATTACCATGACTAGTGAAATTGATTTAGATGAACTGTCACTATTTTTGTTACTTACTTTAACTCCTAAATATAACATATAACTTTATGCTCTATAACGCTGACATCGTGATGTTCCTCAATCTGGATCCATGTCTTATTCATTTAAAGGAGAAGTAAACTTTTTTCTAAGCAAAGTTTTGATGTAAATGGCAAGTTAAAGAAGCAGTGGTGGACAAAGTACTACATTGTCATACTTGAGTAAAAGTAAAGATACCATAATAGAAAATGACTCAAGTAAAAGTGGAAGTCACCCAGTAAATATTTGTAGTTTTTACAAATTTCTAATTGTATTTATCACATGCGCCGAATACAACAGGTGTAAACCTTACAGTGAAATGTTTAATTACAAGCCCTTAACCAACAATGCAGTTTTAAGACCACTGCCTGGTATACCGCTGCCCGGAAACCGAGCAGTTGCCGTACCAGGCAGTGATGCAACCAGTCAGGATGCTCTCGATGGTGCAGCTGTAAAACCTTTTGAGGATCTGAGGACCCATGACAATCTTTTCAGTCTCCTGGGGTGGAATAGGTTTTGTCGTGCCCTCTTTACGACTGTCTTGGTGTGCATGGACAATGTTAGTTTGTTGATGATGTGGACGCCAATAAACTTGAAGCTCTCAACCTGCTCCACTACAGCCCCGTCGATGAGAATGGGGACTTGATCGGTCCTCCTTTTCCTGTAGTCTACAATCATCTCCTTAGTCTTGATCACATTAAGGGAGAGATTGTTGTCCTTGCACCACACAATCAGGTCTCTGACTTCCTCCCTATAGGCTGTCACATCATTGTCGGTGATCAGATCACTGAGGGACTCCGTGTTGAGGATCAGCGTGGCGGATGTGTTGTTACCTACCCTTACCAACTGGGGGCGGCCCATCGGGAAGTCCAGGATCCAGTTGCAGAGGGAGGTGTTTAGTCCCAGGATCCTTAGCTTAGTGATGAGTTTTGAGGGAACTATGGTGTTGAAAGTTGAGCTGTTGTCAATGAATAGCATTCTCACATAGGTGTTCCTTTTGTCCAGGTGTGAAAGGGCAGTGTGGAATGCAATAGAGATTGCATCATCTGTGGATCTGTTGGTGCGGTATGCAAATTGGACATGTTCTAGGGCTTCTGGGATAGTGGTGTTGATGTGAGTCATGCCCAGCCTTTCAAAGCATTTCATGGCTACAGACGTGAGTGCTATGGGTCGGTAGTCATTTTGGCAGGTTACCTTAGTGTTCTTGGGCACAGGGACCATGGTGGTCTGCTTGAAACAAGTTGTTATTACAGACTCAGTCAGGGACAGGTTGAAAATGTCAGTGAATACACTTGCCAGTTGGTCCGCGCATGCTCGGAGTACACGTCCTGGTAATCCATCTGGCCATCCGACCTTGTAAATGTTGACCTGTTCAAAGGTCTTACTCACATCAGCTACGGAGAGCATGATCACACGGTCGTCTGGACCAGCTGATGCTCTCATGCATGTTTCAGTGTTGCTTGCCTCGAAGCAAGGGTAGAAGTAATTTAGCTCATCTGGTAGGCTCGTGTCACTGGGCAGCTTTCGGCTGTGCTTCCCTTTGTAGTCTGTAGTAGTGTTGTGTCTTTGGCATCATTAAAATGAAGACTGTTACTTTATCAAATCAATTCTCTGTAATTATGATTATGTGATTATTCTAATCATATACATGTAATTAACTAGGAAGCCAAGGAACCAAGGAAAATATTCAGATTACAAAGTTATAATTTTCCTAATATAACTTTCATATATATTAATATCTGATCAATTAGTCTTCTAATGAATTAATTATTCTTTACCTCACGTTAGTGTCATTCCAAATGTCATAAATTGTTGGTTATCTGCACAAACCCCGTCTTCACTATTAATTATATGTACATCAATTGACTCAATCATTGATTTATTAACTAACTAAATAACCACAGAAATGCACATACAAACAAACGAAGTAGATATGGTTAAAAAATCACATTACATAATTTCACAAAGGGTTTCATGTTTACTCATTCATTTTATACAACAGTTAGATGCAAGCCTCACAACTTAGACTCTTGTCTAAACAGAGTTATGGTAATTTGGCTGTATTGTCTTTCCTGAGGTCACCAAATTGTACGAAACGGACCAGTTCGTAGCTGGCTACTTCACCGACCGTTTATACATTCTCCAGAACATGAATATTGTTCAGTTCTCAAGTTCTGTGATGTGGAAGAAGTTCCTTTGTTCTCTCTATGAAAACTCACTCTCTCTTATACTCTGTCCATGAGGAGAGAACTCCTCTAGGAATTTATGAGCTGTCTAACAGAGCCTGTTGGTGGGGGGAAGAGAGAGGTGGTGAGAGAGGGGGATGGTACTCGCTATCCCCAAAGAGGGCAACGTCATGACAGTAGTTTGCAAGTCCTGCCACATCCGATGAGCGTCGGAGCCCGTGTAGTACGATTCAATCTTAATCCTGTATTGATGCTTTGCCTGTTGATGGTTCGGTGAAACATAAGATATTACCGTTTTGAATGTCCAGTTGGTAGGATATACGTGATCGTAGTTAGTCTATTTTATTATCCAATGATTGTACGTTGGCTAATAGGATCGATGGTAAAAGCAGATTACCCACGAGCCGTCGGATCCTTACATTTTCGGTCACAAGAGACGGCGGCAGAAACATTATGTACAAAATAAGTAGCGAAAAAACACACACAATAGCAATTGGGTAGGGGACCGTGAAATGTCAGCCATCTCCTCTGGCGCCATTACTATTCTACTTGAGTACTACTTGAGCAAAAGTCTGAACGTATTTGGTTTAAATGTACCTAAGTATTAAAAGTAAATTGAATTGCTAAAATGTACTTAAGTATTAAAAGTACAAGTATAAACCATTTCAAATTCCTTATATTAAGCAAACCAGACAGAATGGTTTTCAAAATCAAATCAAATCAAATGTATTTATATAGCCCTTCGTACATCAGCTGATATCTCAAAGTGCTGTACAGAAACCCAGCCTAAAACCCCAAACAGCAAGCAATGCAGGGGTTGAAGCACGTTGGCTAGGAAAAACTCCCTAGGAAGGCCAAAACCTAGGAAGAAACCTAGAGAGAAACCAGGCTATGAGGGGTGGCCAGTCCTCTTTTGGCCGTGCCAGGTGGAGATTATAACAGAACATGGCCAAGATGTTCAAATGTTCATAAATGACCAGCATGGTCAAATAATAGGTCTGGGACAGGCAGAACATCCGGTGAACAGGTCAGGGTTCCATAGCCCAGGCAGAACAGTTGAAACTGGAGCAGCAGCACGGCCAGGTGGACTGGGGACAGCAAGGAGTCATCATGCAAGGTAGTCTTGAGGCATGGTCCGAGGGCTCAGGTCCGCCGAGAGAGAGAAAGAAAGAGAGAAAGAGAGAGAGAATTAGAGAGAGCATACTTAAATTCACACAGGACACCGGATAAGACAGGAGAAGTACTCCAGATATAACAAACTGACCCTAGCCTCCCGACACATAAACTACTGCAGCATAAATACTGGAGGCTGAGACAGGAGGGGTCAGGAGACACTGTGGCCCCATCCGATGATAACCCCGGACAGGGCAAAACAGGAAGGATATAACCCCACCCACTTTGCCAAAGCACAGCCCCCACGCCACTAGAGGGATATCTTCAACCACCAACTTACCATCCTGAGACAAGGCGGAGTATAGCCCACAAAGATCTCTGCCACGGCACAACCCAAGGAGGGGCGCCAACCCAGACAGGAAGATCACATCAGTGACTCAACCCACTCAAGTGACACACCCCTCCTAGGGACGGCATGAAAGAACACCAGTAAGCCAGTGACTCAGCCCCTGTAATAGGGTTAGAGGCAGAAAATCCTAGTGGAAAGAGGGGAACCGGCCAGGCAGAGACAACAAGGGCGGTTCGTTGCTCCAGAGCCTTTCCGTTCACCTTCACACTCCTGGGCCAGACTACACTCAATCATATGACCCACTGAAGAGAAGACTTAAAGGTTGAGACCGAGTTTGCGTCTCTCACGTGGGTAGGCAGACCATTCCATAAAAATGGAGCTCTATAGGAGAAAGCCCTGCCTCCAGCTGTTTGCTTAGAAATTCTAGGGACAATTAGGAGTTCTGCGCCTTGTGACCGTAGCGTACGTGTAGGTATGTACGGCAGGACTAAATCAGACAGATAGGTAGGAGAAAGCCCATGTAATGTTTTGTAGGTTAGCAGTAAAACCTTGAAATCAGCCCTTGCCTTGACAGGAAGCCAGTGTAGGGAGGCTAGCACTGGAGTAATATGATCACATTTTTTGGTTCTAGTCAGGATTCTAGCAGCCGTATTTAGCACTAAATCAAATCAAATCCAATTTTATTTGTCACATACACATGGTTAGCAGATGTTAATGCGAGTGTAGCGAAATGCTTGTGCTTCTAGTTCCGACAATGCAGTAATAACCAACGAGTAATCTAACTAACAATTCCAAAAACTACTACCTTATACACACAAGTGTAAAGGGATAAAGAATATGTACATAAATATATATGAATGAGTGATGGTACAGAGCGGCATAGGCAAGATGCAGTAGATGGTATCGAGTACAGTATATACATATGAGATGAGTATGTAAACAAAGTGGCATAGTTTAAAGTGGCTAGTGATACATGTATTACATAAAGATGCAGTAGATGATATAGAGTACAGTATATACGTAGGCATATGAGATGAATAATGTAGGGTATGTAAACATTATATTAAGTAGCATTGTTTAAAGTGGCTAGTGATATATTTTACATCAATTCCCATTATTAAAGTGGCTGGAGTTGAGTCAGTGTGTTGGCAGCAGCCACTCAATGTTAGTGGTGACTGTTTAACAGTCTGATGGCCTTGAGATAGAAGCTGTTTTTCAGTCTCTCAGCTTTGATGCACCTGTACTGACCTCGCCTTCTGGACGATAACAGGGTGAACAGGCAGTGGATCGGGTGGTTGTTGTCCTTGATGATCTTTATGGCCTTCCTGTGACATCGGGTGGTGTAGGTGTCCTGGAGGGCAGGTAGTTTGCCCCTGGTGATGCGTTGTGCAGACCTCACTACCCTCTGGAGAGCCTTACATTTGTGGGCGGAGCAGTTGCCATACCAGGCGGTGATACAGCCCGACAGGATGCTCTCGATTGTGCATCTGTAGAAGTTTGTGAGTGCTTTTGGTGACAAGCCAAATTTCTTCAGCCTCCTGAGGTTTAAGAGGCGCTGCTGCGCCTTCTTCACGATGCTGTCTGTGTGGGTGGACCAATTCAGTTTGTCTGTGATGTGTACGCCAAGGAACTTAAAACTTACTAACCTCTCCACTACTGTTCCATCGATGTGGATAGGGGGGTGTTCCCTCTGTTGTTTCCTGAAGTCCACAATCATCTCCTTAGTTTTGTTGACGTTGAGTGTGAGGTTATTTTCCTGACACCACACTCCGAGGGCCCTCACCTCCTCCCTGTAGGTCGTCTCGTCGTTGTTGGTAATCAAGCCTACCACTGTTGTGTCGTCCGCAAACTTGATGATTGAGTTGGAGGCGTGCGTGGCCACGCAGTCGTGGGTGAACCGGGAGTAGAGGAGAGGGCTCAGAACGCACCCTTGTGGGGCCCCAGTGTTGAGGATCAGCGATGTGGAGATGTTGTTACCTACCCTCACCACCTGAGGGCGGCCCGTCAGCAAGTCCAGTACCCAGTTGCACAGGGCGGGGTCGAGACCCAGGGTCTCGAGCTTGATGACGAGTTTGGAGGGTACTATGGTGTTAAATGCTGAGCTGTAGTCGATGAACAGCATTCTCACATAGGTATTCCTCTTGTCCAGATGGGTTAGGACAGTGTGCAGTGTGGTTGAGATTGCATCGTCTGTGGACCTATTTGGGCGGTAAGCAAATTGGAGTGGGTCTAGGGTGTCAGGTAGGGTGAAGGCGATTTGGTCCTCGACCAGAACTTGTCCGTGTAGACCAATTTGGGTTTGGGTTTTCTGTTTTTTGTTTATTTATGGACAGCCAGTGGCACACTCCAACACTCAGACACAAACGAAGCAGTTGAGTCCTCCAAATCAGAGGCTGTAGGGGTGACCAGAGATGTTCTCTTGATAAGTGTGTGACCATTTTCCTGTCAAAATGTAATGAGTACTTTTGGGTGTCAGAGAAAATGTGTGGAGTAAAAAGTACATTATTTTCTTTAATAATGGAGTGAAATAAAAGTAAAAGTTGTCAAAAATAGTAAAGTAATGTAGAGATACCCCAAAATACTACTTAAGTAAATTACTTTAAAATACTACTTAAGTTAGAGAGGTACTTTACACCACTGTAAAGGGTCCAGACACATTTTTTGTGATTTCACGTTTTTGAGAAACTTACCCCAAACAGCAATTCCTCATCCACATTGTGTTGTATGGGGGCCCACAAAAGACATGAACAAATGCACACAAAAATAAAATAAAAAATATATATATATATATACTGCTCAAAAAAATAAAGGGAACACTAAAATAACACATCATAGATCTGAATGAATGAAATATTCTTATTAAATACTTTTTTCTTTACATAGTTGAATGTGCTGACAACAAAATCACACAAAAACGATCGATGGAAATCAAATGTATCAACCCATGGAGGCCTGGATTTGGGAGTCACACTCAAAATTAAAGTGGAAAACCACACTACAGACTGATCCAACTTTGATGTAATGTCCTTAAAACAAGTCAAAATGAGGCTCAGTAGTGTGTGCGGACTCCACGTGCCTGTATGACCTCCCTACAATGCCTGGGCATGCTCCTGATGAGGTGGCGGATGGTCTCCTGAGGGATCTCCTCCCAGACCTGGACTAAAGCATCTGTCAACTCCTGGACGGTCTGTGGTGCAACGTGGCGTTGGTGGATGGAGCGAGACATGATGTCCCAGATGTGCTCAATTGGATTCAGGTCTGGGGAATGGGCAGGCCAATCCATAGCATCAATGCCTTCCTCTTGCAGGAACTGCTGACACACTCCAGCCACATGTCTAGCATTGTCTTGCATTAGGAGGAACCCAGGGTCAACCGCACCAGCATATGGTCTCACAAGGGGTCTGAGGATCTCATCTCGGTACCTAATGGCAGTCAGGCTACCTCTGGCGAGCATATGGAGGTCTGTGCGGCCCCCCAAAGAAATGCCACCCCACACCATGACTGACCCACCATCAAAGCGGTCATGCTGGAGGATGTTGCAGGCAGCAGAACGTTCTCCACGGCGTCTCCAGACTCTGTCACGTCTGTCACGTGCTCAGTGTGAACCAGCTTTCATCTGTGAAGAGCACAGGGAGCCAGTGGCAAATTTGCCAATCTTGGTGTTCTCTGGCAAATGCCAAACGTCCTGCACTGTGTTGGGCTGTAAGCACAACCCCCACCTGTGGACATCGGGCCCTCATACCACCCTCATGGAGTCTGTTTCTGACCGTTTGAGCACCTTTATTGGGGGTGTCTTGCTAATTGCCTATAATTTCCACCTGTTGTCTATTCCATTTGCACAACAGCATGTGAAATTTATTGTCAATCAGTGTTGCTTCCTAAGTGGACAGTTTGATTTCACAGAAGTGTGATTGACTTGGAGTTACATTGTGTTGTTTAAGAGTTCCCATTATTTTTTTGAGCAGTGTATATTTGTTTGTGAACTAGGCCTATATTACACCTGTATGAGTGGAGATAAATACTAATCAGCAGAGCAGAGAACAATACTCCCGCAGCCATGTCCCTTTAAGTGTTATCTAGATTTTCAAAAGTAATAATTAGCTGTTGGATAGTTCCATACATTTGATTCAAAAACAGGATTTCATATATAATAGTGGTCTTTGTGAATGCCTGTGGAAAAAACTAGACTGCTGCTGATAAACATAAAATTGCACATTTCAAAAAGCCACTCCTTGCCAGCTTGACTGAGTGCCATGTTGGCAGTTAGGGAGGCTCAGGTGCCTCATTTCTCACTTATAACTGAACTAGAGACCCAAGGGAATGTTTACTAATTACCGCTGCAACAACTCATCTTTAACTCTGGATTCCAAGAGGCCCTGGAGTATAACTAGCATAAAATATGTTCCTTCTGAGAAAGCAGTGGCATAGTTATAGTGCTCCCATATTCTGACTGCTATTGCTTCCATATGTGATGAGAGATGGCCTGCCATGGTTGACTCCGTTATCCATATTTTCTTCAGTACGTGTCTTTGATGTTATGTATATTTGCATTATGTAGATCTAATAGATTGCCAAGGATGTGTTGGCTGCTGTGTAGATATCCTCTTACTTTAGATCTGAAGAAAGTTTGACAGCAGGTTGGCTGGGCGATGTTGTTAGACATTACATTTGATGATGACAACGCTCTACAACATACTCCTGACTTAAATCCTTTTACTGCAGTGGGCTAAATCAGGATTACACAGAGTGTTTCTTGGTAGACTACTTTGAAACAAAAGTAAACACCTCACACACATGGTTATGGGTTTAAAAAAAAGAAGACACCTGTACCATGTCAGACATAGAGTTGAAACGTATTCAATTTTGAGTTTTCATCCCAATATTACACTTTATATACATCACAGAAGACTGAAATGTAACAATATAATTTGAAATAGAAACACAGGATTTTCTTCATTTTTTTCATTCATGAAATTATGAAAAATATTAATAACATTCCACCCACGAGGCCACTAGAGGGCGATTTGGTCATTTGACTGCAGGAAATGTGCATTGTAAGTAATTTTGCGAGTTTGGTAGAGAGAAACCTTTCCTTTTTACCTGCGTTCATTTCAATATTGTTCTTCTCCTGTCCTTTCTCTTGTCAATAAAACAATCCACTTCTGACACCATGTTGAATGACGGGCAGTAAGGCAATGCTTGTTTACAGAGAATGCCATGTTTTAAAATGATTAACTTGGATTAGCTAACACAATGTGACATTGTTCTTTGCTTCACGGAACCATGGCTCACTCAAGAGACGCTAACAGAGTCGGTGCAGCCAGCTGGAAACAAGCATCTTTCCCTGGTAAGAAGAGGGGCGGGGGGGGGTATGCCTTATAATTAACGAGACGTGGTGTGGTCATATGAACATACAGGAACTTAAGTCCTTCTGTTCACCTGGCTTAGAATTCCTCACAATCAAATGTCGACCGCATTATCTACCAAGGAAATTCTCTTCGATTATAATCACAGCCGTATATATTCCCCCCCAAGCAGACACATCGATGGCCCTGAGCGAACTTTATTTGACTCTATGTAAACTGGAAACCACATATCCTAAGGCTAAATTTCATTGTAGCTGGGGATTTTAACAAGGCTAATCTGAAAACAAGACTCCCTAAATTCTATCAGCATATCGATTGTGCTACCAGACACTCACAGACAATATTATATACTCACAGACAATATTTTTACAGTTTTGGAAACTTTAGAGTGTTTTCTATCCTAATCTGTCAATTATATGCCTATTCTAGCATCTGGTCCTGAGAAATAGGCCATTTACTTTGGGAACGTTATTTTTCCAAACAGAAAAATAGTGTCCCCTAGCTTCAAGAAGTTAACCAGGACAAGGTGACCGGAAACATGACCGAACACAAACAGTGTAGCTATTCCCTCCGCAAGGCAATGAAACAAGCTAAGTGTCAGTATAGAGACCAAGTAGAGTTGCAATTCAACGGCTCAGACACAAGAGGTATGTGGCAGGGTCTACAGTCAATCACGGATTACAAAAAGAAAACCAGCCCCAACGCGGACCAGGATGTCTTGCTCCCAAACAGACTAAATATATGTTTAGCTCGCTTTGAGGACAATACAGTGCCACTGACACGGCCCGCTACCAAAACCTGCGGGCTCTCCTTCACTGAAGCTGACGTGAGTAAAACATTTAAACGTGTTAACCCTCGCAAGGCTGCAGGCCCAGACGGCATCCCCAGCCGCGTCCCCAGAGCATGCGCAGACCAGCTGGCTGGCGTGTTTACGGACATTTTCAATCAATCCTTATCCCAGTCTGCTGTTCCCACATGCTTGTTCCTGTACCCAAGAAAGATAAGGTAACTGAGCTAAATGACTACCGCCCCGTAGCACTCACTTCCATCATCATGAAATGCTTTGAGAGACTAGTCAAGTACCATATCACCTCCACCCTACCTGACACCCTAGACCCACTCCAATTTGCTTACCGCCCCAATAGGTGCACAGACGACGCAATCGCAACCACACTGCACACTGCCCTAAGCCATCTGGACAAGAGGAATACCTATGTGAGAATGCTGTTCATCGACTACAGCTCAGCATTTAACACCATAGTACCCTCCAAACTTGTCATCAACCTCAAGACCCTGGGTCACGACCCTGCCCTGTGCAACTGGGTACTGGACTTCCTGATGGGCTGCCCCCAGGTGGTGAGGGTAGGTAACAACATCTCCACCCCGCGGCCCCACAAGGGTGCGCTCTGAGCCCTCTCCTGTACTCCCTGTTCACCCACGACTGCGTGGCCATGCACGCCTCCAACTCAATCATCAAGTTTACGGACGACACTACAGTGGTAGGCTTGATTACCAACAACGACGAGACGGCCTACAGGGAGGAGGTAAGGGCCCTCGGAGTGTGGTGTCAGGAAAATAACCTCACACTCAACGTCAACAAAACAAAGGAGATGATCGTGGACTTCAGGAAACAGCAGAGGGAGCACCCCCCTGTCCACATCGACTGGACAGTAGTGGAGAGGGTAGTAAGTTCCTCGGCGTACACATCACAGACAAACTGAATTTGTCCACCCACACAGACAGTGTTGTGAAGAAGGCGCAGCCTGAGGTTGAAGAGGCTGAAGAAATTCGGCTTGTCACCAAAAGCACTCACAAACTTCTACAGATGCACAATCGAGAGCATCCTGTCGGGCTGTATCACCGCCTGGTACAGCAACTGCTCCGCCCACAACCGTAAGGCTCTCCAGAGGGTAGTGAGGTCTGCACAATGCATCACCGGGGGCAAACTACCTGCACTCCAGGACACCTACACCACCCGATGTCACAGGAAGGCCTTAAAGATCATCAAGGACAACAACCACCCGAGCCACTGCCTGTTCACCCCGCGATCATCCAGAAGGCGAGGTCAGTACAGGTGCATCAAAGCAGGGACCGAGAGACGGAAAAACAGCTTCTATTTCAAGACCATCAGACTGTTAAACAGCCACCACTAACATTGAGTGGCTGCTGCCAACATACTGACTCAACTCCAGCCACTTTAATAATGGGAATTGATGTAAAAAATGTATCACTAGCCCCTTTAAACAATGCCACTTAATATAATGTTTACATACCCTACATTACTCATCTCATGTGTATATGTATATACTGTACTCTATATCATCTACTGCATCTTGCCATCTTTATGTAATACATGTATCACTAGCCACTTTAAACTATGCCACTTATATACCCTACATTACTCATCTCATATGTATATACTGTACTCTATACCATCTACTGCATTTTGCCTATGAGGTTCTGTACCATCACTCATTCATATATCTTTATGTACATATTCTTTATCCCTTTACACTTGTATGTATAAGGTAGTAGTTGTGGAATTGTTAGGTTAGATTACTCGTTGGTTATTACTGCATTGTATGTTGCATTTCGCTACACTTACATTAACATCTGCTAACCATGTGTATGTGACAAATACAATTTCATTTGATTTTACATTGGAACACAGGAGTGATGGTTGCTGATAACTGGCCTCTGTACGCCTATGTAGATATTCCATTTAAAAAATTGGACGTTTCCAGCTACAATAGTCACTTACATCATTAACATTGTCTACACTGTATTTCTGATCAATTTAATGTTATTTTAATGGACAACAACGTGCGTTTCTCTCAAAAACAAGGATATATCTAAGTTACCCCAAACATTCGAACGGTAGTGTAAGTGTTGCTAATTCGTAACTTATCATACTTTTTAAAAATTCGTAACATATTGTACATTTCGCTACT
This sequence comes from Oncorhynchus tshawytscha, assembly GCF_018296145.1. Taxonomy (NCBI): domain Eukaryota; kingdom Metazoa; phylum Chordata; class Actinopteri; order Salmoniformes; family Salmonidae; genus Oncorhynchus; species Oncorhynchus tshawytscha. The sequence continues at coordinate 34,802,864 of NC_056458.1, forward strand.
TTGTAACTTATCATACAAAATGGATGATGGACATCATGTCTCGGATTGAATATGAAATGCTCTGAGACCAGGTTTTAGTGAGATAAGAGTGGTCCATGCTACTGTTTTTGTGTTTCCCATGTCCAATGACACAAGAGAGATGAATCACTCTGGTACTGGAAAGACATTAAACACTAACTTGCCTTGTCTCTTTCTGTGTGTTAAGGTTCCGACTGAATAGTTTCCTTCTCCCAATCTTTAGAAGATGATCTATTGTCCCTTCTCTCTAACAACCTTCCTCTTCATGCTTCTACAACTGTACAGATCTCTGAGGCTATCATTTGTCTTTTTTGAGGGACCCTTAGTTGACTGCATTATCTCAAGAGTAAATCCCAAGCCTAAGGATACTCATTTGTTCCCACTGAAGATGAGAGAGGAGTCTTGTTCTCAACCCCAAGGCGAGTTTCTTAACTAAAGCTTTCCAAGTGTTTGAATAGGTTCACCATAGGATGGATTCACTTAAGTCAGTGATTGTGCCTCAGCTTAAAAAGATGCATGTTCTGTTGTGTAATGGGTCTGTGCTTCTGTGCCTAGCGTTATGCTGTGAAATAATGTTCCATGATCGGCCAAAACATTTGTCAAATTCTACCCTCATTGTTTTATAACTCCACATATGTGAGAGTTAGATTTTTATATGTGAAAGTTTTTCACGCGTCAAACTGCAATTCCACATGTGAATCTGCAATTCACACGTGAGGTGAAAACATGTTATTCTCCTCACATGTGAAAAGGCGGTGTTAACATGTGAACACTATATTGAATACATGTGAACATATGACGAGGAGGAGTAGTAAGGATCGGAGGACCAATGCGCAGCATGGTACGTGTTCATGCTCTTTATTAAAACAATCGAACACTGAAACAAAACAATAAACGACACGTGAAATAACCAACCGAAACAGTTCCGTGTGAAACACACAGACACAGAAAATAAACACCCACGAAACACAAGTGGGAAAAGGCTACCTAAGTATGACTCTCAATCAGAGACAACTAACGACACATGCCTCTGATTGAGAACCATACCAGGCCAAACACAAAACACAACATAGAAAAGGGAACATAGACAACCACACAACTCACGCCCTGATCATACTAAAACAAAGACATAACAAAGGAACTAAGGATAGAACGTGACAATTATTACAGCAATTTGATGGTTTTCTTTATAGACCTTTTTAACGGCTTTTTGAGGAGGAGCGGAAGTGAATCCTGGAACCCCCAAAGAACTTCCCGTGCGTTTATAAACAATGGCTGATCCATCGCAGCTATAAACAGCTAGCTAGCTAACTTTCACTTGTTTTTCTCAAGGTCAAAATTAGCATTTTGAACAGCAAAATTAGCATTTTGCCCATAGTATAAGTGGGTGGGATGGTCCTTACGTCTGGGGACAAATCAATTTTTTCATTGAACGTTTATAGATTTTCCAAAAAAGCATCACAGCAGGCTGCATTGCCTGCATGGTTAGTAACGTTAGCAGCAGGAGGTAGCAGTGCCAGGATGATGTGTAGCACACAAGTAAGATGTTTATCAAGTTAACCATCTATTCTATTTAAAGTCAGCTAGCTAGCTACATATACCTAGGATAGACAGTCTTTTTTTATGACACAAACCTTAGCTTTATTTCCTAAAAACAATGTTAGCTACCTAGCTAGTAACTAAGCTATTTAGCAAATTAACAGATTTCCAGTCCAAAGAGAGAACTATAACAATACAAAAACACAATTGCAAAGAAATATCAAATGTTACAACACTTGAGAATAATGAAGGAAGTCCTGGTCTAATTTCTATGTTTCCTAACGTCAGATACAGAGACCTGTAAAAGCTGTAGAGACTGAAGGGTACATCTCCAATGGGTTACATATGCTATTTGTTTACGTTATAATTGGTTGTACGACTACAAAAATACAGTTAAAAGTAACAATGCCGATATAGACCTAGAACATCCATGTCCAACCTTGCTCCTTGCAGGTTTCTTTTCCATCCCAGCCCTGACATTTTTCTTATTATTTGTATCAGACACTATTACTTTAACTATTCAATCCTCTCTTGCTTTGGAGTAAGATTCATGTCTAAACCCACTAACCATTTACATAGATGTGATTTATGTGATATGATATGAAATAATGTGTTGAATCTTTGATTTAAGTATAGTGTATGTTTTGGTCATTGAACATTCCCTGTTTGTCTGTTTTATTTGGTTGTCACTCACTCTCATTTGTCTGATGAAATTGCACAGATTTGCAGCTGCAGCTGATGTACTTGAACATTGGTGTGAGTGTAACAATCCATGTATGGCTGAACTAGGATGCAACCCCTGTACATAACAGCACTTCATACCCACAAACCAGCGTTCATAAGCCTTCCAAAGCCATGATTTTGGTTGGGCTAGAATAACAGTACTTTAGGTCTCAGTGCGGGTGACATCACCACACAATGGCTACTAGGGCTTTGTGTCACTTTGTCTTTCCTTATCTGCTCACCTGTATTGTATCGCAACTGTATTGGAGGAGAAGGTACAAAGTCCCTCCCCTCTGACGTTCTTCTGCAATGGGTTTTTAGAAGGAGGTGAGGAGAGGAATCAAGGAAGGATGAATTGATAAAGGCCTAGCACTCACCTGTCAACTAGCTTACATTTAACTTGATTAGGGTCAGCCAAACAGGGATGGAACTCATACATTATATGGCTACTTTGCAGCCCAAGAAAAAGTGACCCTTCACTGTGGTCAGTCTCCAGGGTATTTTTCACTTGCCTCCACTATCTGTGCTCTACTACCCCTTTTGGTAACAGTGGATGTGAGATTATTTTTGGCATGCATGCCCAATGTAGACATATAATGGGAATAGTATTGGCCTTGTGGGCATGTCCAATGCACGGGTACATGTGGTTTAACATTTCTATACTGAAACAGGATTAGCAAATCCTCACAGTCTTTACATTTTGTTGAGATGTTTTCTCCATTTTAAATGATACTATTATTAATAGGAAAAGCAGTCACACTTTTGAGAACGTGTGTGGGAATCATTTGCTAATCATTTGAAAGAAAATAAAAGGATGACACTATCAAGACCAGTGTGTGTTTTCTTTTTCCATTAGAAAATTATTGAGGCTAACCATATTAAAGGATGCCAGACTTGACTTCAACACCAACTGTACATGCAGTCATGAAATGAATTAGTGCAAGCCCTACCCTTGTAATGAAGTTAGGCCTTAAAGATCACATGCATAGGGGAGAGACCTTTTTAGTAAATATCACTATATTTAGGGTGTGCAGAAAGGAATATTTTAGAGTTATTTGATTTAATTTCTAAATACAAGATGCTTGAAATAATGTTGTGATCTGTTTGCTTCATGTTACAGTATGTATCATCCTGGTGTAATTAATATGCAGTTTAAAACCTCTATGGGATTGCCCCCCCACACACGGGATCGTTGAGCTAACGTGCGCTAATGTGATTAGCGGGCAGAAAGCTTACATTATTGTTAATCTAGATGCACTGTCCAATTTAGATATTACAGTGAAAAAATACCATGCAATTGTTTGAGGAGAGTGCACAACAACACGTTTATCACGGCAACTGGTCTGATACATTCACCTCTGGTAAATAATGTACTTAATGTATAAATGTATTACCATATAATTTTTGTATGTTCTCTATAGTTATGTACTTGTAAATGTATCAATTGACGAATTTGGCACATTTGGGTAGACTTGATACAACATTTTGAACAGGAATGCAATGGTTCATTAGATCAGTCTAAAACTTTGCACATACACTGCTGCCATCTAGTGGGCAAAATCTAAATTGCTGCTAGACTTCTAAGTGATATAATGACCTTTCTCTTGCATTTCAAACAAAACACACACAAAAATAGCAAACATATGTTTTTTTTGTATTATCTTTACCTGATCTAATGTGTTATATTCTCCTACATTAATTTCACATTTCCACAAACTTCAAAGTGTTTCCTTTCAAATGGTATCAAAAATATGCATATCCTTGCTTCAGTTCCTGAGCTACAGGCAGTTATATTTGGGTATGTCATTTTAGGCAAATTTTTAAAAAAGGGTCCGATCCTTAGGAGGTTTTAACACTATCACCACACGGTGTCAGCTCTAGGATTTTATAGTCTAACTTTATTACATGTAAACAAACCAGCTAGGTCTCTTAACATGAGGTCGAGAATACATGCCTAGCACAAGCTAGCGGTTCATTAAAACTACAATATGTTTCTTAATTGAAACTAAGTGGGCAATATACCTGGGTAAAATATAGTTGTGTTTTGGGGGAAGCAGGTGAAGAGCTAGGAAAGATAGATTGGTGAGAGGGCGAGAGAGGATGATAGTGGGGTAATTACTGATGCTAGGTTCCTTTCGATGTAAACAATGTGGCTGTCAAACATTGGACTCGTATGCTAACTACATTTAGTTTAGTTATATTGTTGCTGTCATGAGAGAAATGTATCCATCAAGCTGGCTAACAAGGTAAACTGATATTTCTCTACCTTCACATTGTGCTAGCTCTGTGGTTATTTGCTGTGCTATCCAAATGTAACACCACCAGGGCACACAGATATTAAAACAGGAAATACATGTCTGATGATTTTGTTTAGGGGATCTGGTAGTAAAAGGTCAATGTTGCTACTAGATTTTTCCTTTTTTGGTTGGATCAAGAAATACAAACTTGTTATTTTGTGCAACTAGCCAACTAACTAACTAGCGTGCAGCAATTATGGCTCGCTGCAGCACCAGATGTTTACTGGGGAACCTTTTGGTTGCGCTTGCATATAGAACATGTTATTGTTTTGAAAGTTGAACATGTCTAACATGTCAATTTTTCAGTTTTTGATTTGTTAAAAAAGATTGAAATATCCAATAAATGTCGTTCCACTTCATGATTGTGTCCCACTTGTTGTTGATTCTTCACAAAAAATACAGTTTTATATCTTTATGTTTGAACTTTTGATTGTGTTTGGATTCTTCACAAAAAAATACAGTTTTATATCTTTATGTTTGAAGCCTGAAATGTGGCAAAAGGTCGCAAAGTTCAAGGGGGCCGAATACTTTCGCAAGGCACTGTACAGTACATTCGGAAAGTATTCAGACCCTTTGACATTTTCCACATTTTGTTACGTTACAGCCTTATTCTAAAATTGTTTAAATGTTTTTTTCCTTATAAATGTACACACAATACCCCATAATGCAAAGCTAAAACATTTTTTTTTTAAATAAACAAAATATCACATTTACGTAAGTATTCAGACACCTTACTCAGTACTTTGTTGAAGCACCTTTGGCAGCGATTACACTCTCGAGTCTTCTCTGGTGTGATGCTACAAGCTTGGCACACCTGTATTTGGGGAGTTTCTCCATTCATCTCTGCAGTCCTCTCGAGCTCTGTCAGGTTGGATGGGGAGCGTCGCTGCACAGCTATTTTCAGGTCTCCAGAGATGTTAGATCGGTTTTAAGTCCGGGCTCTGACTGGGCACCTCAAGGACATTCAGAGACTTGTCCCGAAGCCACTCCTACGTTGTCTTGGCTGTGTGCTTAAGGGTCATTATCCTGTTGGAAGGTGAACCTGCCTAGTCTCCCAGTCCCTGCCGCTAAAAAACATCCCCACAGCATGATGCTTCCACCACCATTCTTCACCATAGGGATGGTGCCAGGTTTCTTTCATCCAGAACTCTCTTGGCATTTAGGCCAAAGAGTTCAATCTAGGTTTCATCAGACCAGAGCATATTGATTCTCATGGTCTGAGAGATTTTGGGTGCCTTTTGGCAAAATGCTGTAGAGATTGTTGTCCTTCTGGAAGGTTCTCCCATCTCCACAGAGGAGCTCTGGCGCTCTGTCAGAGTGACCGTATAGGAAGAGTCTTGGGTGTTTCAAACTTCTTACATTTAAGAATGTTGGAGTCCACTGTGTTCTTGGGGACCTCCAATGCTGCAGAAATGTTTTGGTAATATTCCCCAGATCTGTTCCTCGACACAATCCTGTCTCGGAGCTCTACGGACAATTCCTTCAACCTCATGGCTTGGTTTTTGCTCTGACATGCACTATCAACTGTGGGACCTTATAGACAGGTGTGTGCATTCCTAAATTATGTCCAGTCAATTGAATATACCATAGGTAGACTACAATCAAGTTGTAAAAACATCTCAAGGATGACAAATGGAAGCAGGATGCACCCTTGCTCAATTTCGAGTCTCATAGAAAAGGGCCTGAATACTTATGTAAATAAGGTGTTTCTGTTCTTATTTTTTGTAAATTAGAAAAAAACATGTTTTAATTTAGTCATTATGGGGTATTGTGTGTAGATTGATGTAATCAATTTTAGAATAAGGCAGTAACGTAACAAAATGTGGAAAAAGGGAAGGGGTCTGAATACTTTCCGAATGCACTGTATACTAGGCGACGGGTGTACAGTCTCATCTCGGCCTCTCTCTCCTGTTTATGCCCTTACATTTCCCCTCTTCACAACATATTTCCAGATCTACTTCTTCCTACTGCACTATCCCAAAGACAATTAAATATGTTTGGTTAACCAAGTTCCTGATCACCTTTAAGTAACAGTATGAATTTCTCACCAAGCTCCAGTATGAATTTCCCACCCGGCTCTGACATAAATACACTGCTCAAAAAAATAAAGGGAACACTAAAATAACACATCCAAGATCGGAATGAATGACATATTCTTATTAAATACTTTTTTCTTTACATAGTTGAATGTGCTGACAACAAAATCACACAAACATTATCAATGGAAATTTATCAACACATGGAGGTCTGGATTTGGAGTTAGACTCAAAATTAAAGTGGAAAACCACACTACAGGCTAATCCAACTTTGATGTAATGACCTTAAAACAAGTCAAAATGAGGCTCCGTAGTGTGTGTGGCCTCCATGTGCCTGTATGACCTCCCTACAACGCCTGGGCATGCTCCTGATGAGGTGGCAGATGGTCTCCTGAGGGATCTCCTCCCAGACCTGGACTAAAGCATCCGCCAACTCCTGGACAGTCTGTGGTGCAACGTGGCGTTGGTGGATGGAGCGAGACATAATGTCCCAGATGTGCTCAATTTGATTCAGGTCTGGGGAACGGGCAGGCCAGTCCATAGCATCAATGCATTCCTTTGCAGGAACTGCTGACACACTCCAGCCACATGAGGTCTAGCATTGTCTTGCATTAGGAGGAACCCAGGGCCAAACACACCAGCATATGGTCTCACAAGGGGTCTGAGGATCTCATCTCGGTACCTAATGGCAGTCAGGCTACCTCTGGCAAGCACATGGAGGGCTGTGCGGCCCCCCAAAGAAATGCCACCCCACACCATGACTGACCCAATGCCAAACCGGTCATGCTGGTGGATGTTGTAGGCAGCAGAACGTTCTCCACAGCGTCTCCAGACTGTCACGTCTGTCACATGTGCTCAGTGTGAACCTGCTTTCATCTGTGAAGAGCACAGGGCGCCAGTGGCGAATTTGCCAATCTTGGTGTTCTCTGTAAGCCCAACCCCCACCTGTGGACGTCGCACCCTCATACCACCCTCACGGAGTCTGTTTCTGACCGTTTGAGCAGACACATGCACATTTGTGGCCTGCTGGAGGTCATTTTGCAGGGCGCTGGCAGTGTTCCTCCAGCTCCTCCTTGCACAAGGGTGGCGGTAGCGGTCCTGCTGCTGGGTTGTTGCCCTCCTACGGCCTCCTCCACATCTCCTGGTGTACTGGCCAGCTCCTGGTAGCGCATCCATGCTCTGGACACTACGCTGACAGACACAGCAAACCTTCTTGCCACATCTCACATTGATGTGCCATCCTGGATGAGCTGCACTACCTGAGCCACTTGTGTGGGTTGTAGACTCCGTCTCATGCTACCACTAGAGTGAAAGCACCGGCAGCATTCAAAAGTGACCAAAACATCAGCCAGGAAGCATAGGAACTGAGAAGTGGTCAGTCTGTGGTCCCCACCTGCAGAACCACTCCTTTATTGGGGGTGTCTTGCTAAATGCCTATAATTTCCACCTGTTGTCTATTCCATTTGCACAACAGCATGTGAAATTTATTGTCAATCAGTGTTGCTTCCTAAGTGGACAGTTTGATTTCACAGAAGTGTGATTGACTTGGAGTTACATTGTGTTGTTTAAGTGTTCCCTTTATTTTTTTGAGCAGTGTATATACCTTAAACATAAAGGGGAGCATTGTCTCTGCAAACTGTAATCTTCCAGCAGTTTAGATAATTAGCCAATTTACAATATTGAACATCTGACAGTGATTTAATAACGGATTAATTATCTTAATCACTCCATGTCATTGACAAAGGTCACAGTGGTGAGGTGCTCATGCTTTTTCCTCGATGTCTGGTTTTTGAAATGGTATTCTTTCCTCCTAAATTATATGGTGATATCAAATTGCAGTGTTTAGTGTTTGAAGGACACATTGCCTCTGTGGCTTTGAACGATATAGCACTTTAATAGCACTATTTTACCTCACGCACGGTAAGTGTTTCTAATTGCTTTTTTTATTAAATGCATTTTTCACATCTCAAGGAAAGGAATGTTTTCTCGGTCTAGTGTGTCTGCGTACGGCCACTTTTCATGCTGTGCCCAGGATATGATACAAAAAATGCCACTCAATTGTGGAGTCTTCTTCACTGGTCATGAAATGTTCCTTTGACTCCTTTTAAATACTTCTGCTCTTAAGGTGCGTTAACACCAGGGACGGGAAAAAGTCTGATAGGAAGTTATGACTGTAGATTCGATGTGCAGGATGGCACGGAAAATAAGCCTGTATAAACTTGTGGAGTAGCTGGACAATGTTTGAGTTTGCTAATTAGTTTGAAAAACAATGCTAGCTTACATCCAAATCCCTAACAAAGTTCTGCACTTCAAACAGCATGTCTTTGCTAGTTAAGAAATATAGAAATATATGTTACAATTTTTTGTAGTTTGAAGGATATGTCGCAAATGTTACTGTAAAAAGGGCTATAAGATGCAAAAATATGTTTCCAATATTCCAAAAGTCAGTAGAAACAAAATGTTGACTCCATTTAGTGGAGTAATTACATGCAGACAAACAGCCCTCAGCCACATAAAGCAATAGGTACCATATTGGTTTATGAATTACTCAACCTTGTGAGGTCAATCTGAAAAAAAACCATGAATCCATATTAAACCTTTGTTAATGCTGTTGATGATGCTATACAGTCACATGGATTATGAGCTGGCAGAATGCTTAGTCTATGTTTTCCAATTCTATAAGTGCTTGCTATGTTCTATATGTTAATCCTAGTTTTCTAGAATCATTAGAATGACTCAGTGATGCCAGAGTGACTCAGAATAAACAGAGGAACTCCTCATAGGCTTCTCTGATGATAGTAGAGTAGATAGGGGTCACATTACAAGTGCAAAGGCCCTCCTATTTCTGACTGTAAACTGTACATAAGAATACTTTTTGACTGATATGTTATTTTACAGTATGTTTACATCACATTGAGCTGTTGCGTGCTTGGGAATCTTTCAATATTTTGTCATGTTTTATGTTCTTAGCATAATACATGTAAAGAGCAGCATTCAACACATGTAGATTACAGTTCACAGCAGGTCAGTTGAAGTTTTTTGCTGAAAATGCAGACGAGAGTCTTGCAAGTGAGCAGTGTGCTAGGTCTCTTTTCTCTTTCTCCGCATATACCTTTAACATTGACTGTCCTTAGCAATCATGAAGAATCTGTAAGTGTTTGGGAATCAGTGTAATATTTTATGTCTATCTCCACACCTCCTAAAGCACTTGAGGTAGACGATTACATTGTCTGTACTTTAAAATGTCCAAACTATTGGAGACATACAGGTTTGAAAAGTCAACAACTCCAGAAAAGGTTGTGTACTGGTGATGAAAACATAGGTGAACATTACACATGCAGCTCTGCAGATTTCAAGATGACCTCATTTTACACAGTTTCCTGAACACAGATTAAACCTAGTCCTGGACAAAAGAATATGCTGCTTTAATCTGTGTCCGGGAAACCTTGTGTCCTCTGTGTCCAGGAAACTTTTTCAACTAAGAGGGTTGATTCTCTTGGAGAATAAAAACAACTAAATTAAAGGATTATTAAAGCCATCCCTACTGGAAACTTCACACAAGATGAACACATTTCATTTGTTACATGCTCCATGGGATGTGAAATTACTTGATAACCTGTTTCATTTCCAATAGATTTTAAATGTATTTAGAAACAAAAAAAATGCACTCCAAACAACTTTTTCAGGTGTTTGTGAAAGCAAAGATTGCTTGTTAACATGTTACAATTCAATTTGTTATTGTGTAATTATTATATATTCAACATGTTTTGAACATGTACATTTCCATTACAGACCTATTATTTATACAAAATGTGGAAATATGTTCAAACTAGTTCAGATTCTGTAATGATGGAAAATGTTTAACTGTGAATAATAACCACACGTTGACAAACAAGTTTCTTCACGGAACAGAACTGGGGCAAACTTTTTCTAAGAGGCTTTGATGTTGGGAATAAGACTGTTTCTGTAAGAAGAAGCCGTGTTAAAGTTTAACTACTAGTATTTAGAACGATGTGAGATCTTTACATTTTGAAATTAATCAGTATTATGCAAAATGGTGCAACTATTGTAATTACATTTTACTTTCCACTTGAAGAAAGAACGGGTTAACACGGCCACAAACACACCCTAGACCCACTCCAATTTGCTTACCGCCCAAATAGGTCCACAGACGATGCAATCTCAACCACACTGCACACTGCCCTAACCCATCTGGACAAGAGGAATACCTATGTGAGAATGCTGTTCATCGACTACAGCTCGGCATTTAATACCATAGTGCCCTCTAAGCTCGTCATCAAGCTCGAGACCCTGGGTCTCGACCCCGCCCTGTGCAACTGGGTACTGGACTTCCTGATGGGCCGCCCCCAGGTGGTGAGGGTAGGCAACAACATCTCCACCCCGCTGATCCTCAACACTGGGGCCCCACAAGGGTGCGTTCTGAGCCCTCTCCTGTACTCCCTGTTCACCCACGACTGCGTGGCCACGCACGCCTCCAACTCAATCATCAAGTTTGCGGACGACACAACAGTGGTAGGCTTGATTACCAACAACGACGAGACGGCCTACAGGGAGGAGCGGAGGGCCCTCGGAGTGTGGTGTCAGGAAAATAACCTCACACTCAACGTCAACAAACCTAAGGAGATGATTGTGGACTTCAGGAAACAGCAGAGGGAACACCCCCCTATCCACATTGATGGAACAGTAGTGGAGAGGGTAGTAAGTTTTAAGTTCCTCGGCGTACACATCACAGACAAACTGAATTGGTCCACCCACACAGACAGCATCGTGAAGAAGGCGCAGCAGCGCCTCTTCAACCTCAGGAGGCTGAAGAAATTCGGCTTGTCACCAAAAGCACTCACAAACTTCTACAGATGCACAATCGAGAGCATCCTGTCGGGCTGTATCACCGCCTGGTACGGCAACTGCTCCGCCCACAACCGTAAGGCTCTCCAGAGGGTAGTGAGGTCTGCACAACGCATCACCGGGGGCAAACTACCTGCCCTCCAGGACACCTACACCACCCGATGTCACAGGAAGGCCATAAAGATCATCAAGGACAACAACCACCCGAGCCACTGCCTGTTCACCCCGCTATCATCCAGAAGGCGAGGTCAGTACAGGTGCATCAAAGCTGGGACCGAGAGACTGAAAAACAGCTTCTATCTCAAGGCCATCAGACTGTTAAACAGCCACCACTAACATTGAGTGGCTGCTGCCAACACACTGACTCAACTCCAGCCACTTTAATAATGGGAATTGATGTAAAATATATCACTAGCCACTTTAAACAATGCTACTTAATATAATGTTTACATACCCTACATTATTCATCTCATATGTCTACGTATATACTGTACTCTATATCATCTACTGCATCTTTATGTAATACATGTATCACTAGCCACTTTAACTATGCCACTTTGTTTACATACTCATCTCATATGTATATACTGCACTCAATACCATCTACTGTATCTTGCCTATGCCGCTCTGTACCATCACTCATATCTTCATGTACATATTCTTTATCCCCTTACACTTGTGTCTATAAGGTAGAAGTTTTGGAATTGTTAGCTAGATTACTTGTTGGTTATTACTGCATTGTCGGAACTAGAAGCACAAGCATTTCGCTACACTCGCATTAACATCTGCTAACCATGTGTGTGACAAATAAAATTTGATTTGATTTGATTTGAAATTGGCTAAATGTTTTTTTTAATGTTTTGATAAAAGAAATAATGCAAATTGACCTGACTAAATACATTAGATTCAACATATATATTGTTGATTATGTTTAGTTAACAATAAAATATTGTTATACATTTTTCAGCATACATAAATGTTGAAAATGTAATTAACATCAACTTGTTCAGCCAGTGTATTAGTGGAACTTTCTCTTTTTGAATGTGTTAATATATTGATATTGTAACATGGATTATGGGTAATGGTTTCAAAGGCCTATTGGTGGTGGTGAAGAATGCGAAACATCTGTAGTTGGAACTCTGATCTAATGTAATGACATGATTCACAGACATTGTGCCATAGCAGAAAGATTGGAATGCTATAAAACAAAAGGGTGGGAGTTCAAATCCCAGATGAGGAGACATTGAATAATAAATACTGTGTAAATATATGTACATACACAATGTACTCAATAGTGTAAGTTGAAAATACTGTGTCTATTTGGTGACATACTGGGCATATCCTAATGACTCATTTTTGTTTGTATGGCATCATGTGAAAATCCATGTAAAACTTCATGTGAAATATCATCAAAAATGTTAATGTGCAAAATGTGGAAATCTCACATGTGAAATCATGTTTTTTCTGTAAGGGTTATCTCTTTTTCTGAATCTTTATATTATTTCACTCAAATGAGGGTATGATTGGTCTCTTTTGAACTTCAATTAATTCTATGTAGTGTGTGGACAGTTACTTTTTCAGATACAAAAAGGACAACTGGGGACATGCAATGCATTTCAACATGAAAAAGTTGAAAACGAATCCCACTGCTTACCATAATGACACTCTTGGACATTGCATCAAATCGAGTAATAAATTATTAACTCATACTCATTGTGTATTGTAAAGTAGTTTACTCCTCAACCGTGTAAGCCATGTGTGCCGTTGTTGTCCTGGATTCAAGTGGCAAAGTCGAGTGACAAAGCACTCGACTCCAGGCCACACATACAGTGGCTTGCGAAAGTATTCACCCCCTTTGGCATTTTTCTTATTTTGTTGCCTTACAACCTGGAAATAAAATGTATTTTTGGGGGGTTTGTATCATTTGATTTACACAACACGCCAACAACTTTGAGGATGCAAAATATTTTTGGGGTGAAATAAACAAGAAATAAGACAAAAAAACAGAACTTGAGCATGCATAACTACACACACCACCAAAGTCAATACTTTGTAGAGCCACCTTTTGCAGCAATTACAGCTGCAAGTCTCTTGGGTTATGTCTCTATAAGCTTGCCACATCTAGCTACTGGGATTTTTGCCCATTCTTCAAGGCAAAACTGCTCCAGCTCCTTCAAGTTGGATGGGTTCCGCTGGTGTACAGCAATCTTTAAGTCATACCACAGATTCTCAATTGAATTGAGGTCTGGGCTTTGACTTGGCCATTCCAAGACATTTAAATGTTTCCCGTTAAACCATTCAAGTGTTGCTTTAGCGGTATGCTTAGGGTCATTGTCCTGCTGGAAGGTGAACCTCCGTCCCAGTCCCAGTCTCAAATCTCTGGAAGACTGAAACAGGTTTCCCTCAAGACTTTCCCTGTATTTAGCGCCATCCATCATTCCTTCAATTCTGACCAGTTTCCCAGTCCCTGCTGATGAAAAACATCCCCACAGCATGATGCTGCCACCACATTGCTTCACTATGGTAATGGTGTTCTCGGGGTGATGTGAGGTGTTGGGATTTGTGCCAGACATAGCGTTTTCCTTGATGGCCAAAAAGCTCAATTTTAGTCTCATCTGACCAAAGTACCTTCTTCCATATGTTTGGGGAGTCTCCCATATGCCTTTGGTGAACACCAAACGTGTTTGCTTATTTTTTTGTTGTTTAAGCAATGGCTTTTTTCTGGACACTCTTCCATAAAGCCCAGCTCTGTGGAGTGTACGGCATAAAGTGGTGTGATGGACAGATACTCAAATCTCCACGGTGGAGCTTTGCAGCTCCTTTAGGGTTATCTTTGGTCTCTTTGTTCCCTCTGATTAATTCCCTCCTTGCCTGGTCTGTGAGTTTTGTTGGGCTGTCTTCTCTTGGCAGGTTTGTTGTGGTGCCATATTCTTTCAATTTTTTAATAATGGATTTAATGGTGCTCCTTGGGATGTTCAAAGTTTCTGATATTTTTATAACCCAACCCTGATATGTACTTCTCCACAACTTTGTCCCTGGCCTGTTTGGAGAGCTCCTTGGTCTTCATGGTGCCACTTGCTTGGTGGTGCCCCTTGCTTAGTGGTGTTGCAGACTCTGGGGCCTTTCGGAACAGCTGTATATATACTGAGATCATGTGACAGATCATGTGACACTTAGATTGCACACAGGTGGACTTTATTTAACTAATTATGTGACTTCTGAAGGTAATTGGTTGCACCAGATCTTATTTAGGGGCTTCATAGCAAAGGGGATGAATACATTGCACTTTTCCGTTTTTTTATTTTTTATTTTATTTTATGAAACAAGTACATTTTTTTTCATTTCACTTAACCGAAATAAAAATCCACTTAAATTACTGGTTGTAATGCAACAAAATAGGAAAAAGGGGATGAATACTTTTGCAAGGCACTGTATACCCCGGTCGACGGGTGTACAAGTCTCATCTCGGCCTTTCCTCTTGTCTATGCCCTTACATTTCCCCTCTTCACAACTTATTTACAGATCTACCACTTCCTAATGCACTATCCCAAAAAACAAATAGTTTCGGGTAGCCAAGGTCCTGATCACCTTTAAAATAATGTATTATTTCCCAAGTTTCAGTATGAATTTCCCAACAGGCTCTGACATAAAAATATACATTGAATATAAAGTGGGGCATTGTCTCCGCACACTATGTAATCTTTCAGCATTTTAGATAATGAGCTCATTTAGAATATTGAACATCTGACAGTTATTTAATAATGAGTGAATTCTCTTAAATCACTACATGTCATAGACAAAGGTCACAGTAGTGAGGTGCTCCTGCTTGAAAGCCATTAGAGCCTGCCCCGACCACTATTCACTATCACCCGCCCTTTTTAACACTTACCAATCAAATATCTAAAGAAGTCTATCAATGTATAATTTAATTCTGAATTTAAAAAAAGAGAGGAGGAACAGAAATGATCCATAAGGTTTGTGGCTGGGAATGTTGGATATGGATGTGTTGGGAGTGTCTAGGCTACTCTGCATGGCAGCTAAATTCATAATGTACAGGTCCACCTCATCACCTTCATGACTGGGTTACTACAATGGTAAGTGCAGTTCATTCCCCTCAAGAAGAGTCATTATGTTGCTTTTAACAATTCCTGTTTGATTAATCCATTCGTATGTTGTGTTTGAACCGTTTAAAAACAGTCTATGAATGCAGGCTTAAAGGATACTGTATAAGGTAAGGCAATGGGCTTTTAACCCAAGGATTAGTTTTTCCTCAATGCCTGGTTTTTGAAATGGTATTCTTACCTCCTAAATGATATGGTGATGTCAAATTGCAGTGTTTAGTGTTTGAAGGACACATTGCCTCTGTGGCTTTGAACGATATAGCACTTTAATAGCACTTTATTTTACCTCACGCACGGTAAGTGTTGCTAATTGCTTATTTAATTAAATGCATTATTCACATCTCAAGGAAAGGAATGTTTTCTCTGTCTAGTGTGTCTGCGTACGGCCACCTTTCATGCTGTGCCCAGGATATGATACAAAAAATGCCACTCAGTTGTGTAGTCTTTTTCACTGGTCATGAAACCTTTACTGAAATGTTATTCGGACTCCTTTTAAATACTTCTGCACTTAAGGTGCATTAACACCAGCAACAGGAAAAAGTCTGATAGGACGTTATGACTAGATTCGATATGTAGGATGGCACGGAAAATAAAGTTATAGAGTAGCTGGACAATGTTTGAGTTTGCTAATTAGTTTGAAAAACAATGCTAGCGTTACATCCAAATCCCAAACTAAGTACTGCACTTCAAACCGCACAATGTCTTTGCTAGTTCCGAAATGACGTAGAAAAATGTGTTTTAATGTTTAGTAGTTTGAAGGATAGGTCACAAATGTTACTGTAAAAAGGGATATAAGATGCAAAAATAAGTTTCCAATATTCCAAAAGTCAGTAGAATCAAAATGTTGACTCCATTTTGTGCAGTAATTACCTGCAGACAACCCTCAGTCACATAAAGCAAATCAAATCTAATTTTATTGGTCACATACATGTGTTTTGCAGATGTTATTGCAGGTGTAGCGAAATGCTTGTGTCTCTAGCTCCAAAAGTGCAGTAATATCTAACAAGTAATATAAAGTTTTTTCACAACAAATACCCAATACACACAAATATAAGTAAAGGAATGTAATTAAGAATATATAAATATGAGAATGAGAATTGTCAGAGGGGCATGTAGATACAGTAGAATAGTATGGAATACAGTATACACATATGAGATGAGTAATGCAAGATATGTAAACATATATGTGTTTGTATATATATATATATTTATATATATATATGTGTGTGTGTGTGTATATATATATATATATATATATATATATATATATATATATATATGTATATGTATATATATATTTTATTTTTTATTTTTATTAAACTGGCCAGTGATTTCAAGTCTATGTATGTAGGCAGCAGTCTCTATGTGCTAATGATGACAATTCAACAGTCTGATGGCCTTGAGATAGAAGCTGTTTTTCAGGCTCTCTGCCCCAGCTTTGATGCACCTGTACCTCACCTTCAGGATGATAGCGGGGTGAACATGCAGTGGCTTGGGTGGTTGTTGTCCTTGATTATCTTTTTGGCCTTCCTGTGACATCGGGTGCTGTAGGTGTATTGGAGGGCAGGTAGTTTGTCCCTGGTGATGCGTTGGTGTCACATTCTGGCCATAATTCTTTTGTGTTTTCTTTGTTTTAGTGTTGGTCAAGACGTGAGCTGAGTGGGCATTCTATGTTTTGTGTTTCTATGTTGGGTTTGTTGTTTGGCCTGATATGGTTCTCATTCAGAGGCAGGTGTTTGTCATTGTCTCTGATTGGGAACCATATTTAGGTAGCCTGTTTTGTGTTGGGTTTTGTGGGTGGTTGTCTTCTGTCTTTGTGTCTATGCACCAGATAGGACTGTTTTTTCCACATTTGTTGTTTTGGTATTTTGTAGTGTTCACTTTTATTGTCTTTATTAAACATGTTGAACACTAACCATGCTGCATTTTGGTCCTCTCCTTCAACGGAAGAAAACTGTTACAGTTGGGCAGACAAAACCACCCTCTGGAGTAATTACATGCAGACAAACAACCCTCAGTCACATAAAGAAATAGGTACCATATTGGTTTATGAACTCAACCTTCAACCTTGTGAGGTCAAACTGAACAACAATATTAATCCTGATCCATCTAAAACCTGTGTTATTGATGCTGAGTGATGCCAGAGTGTCTCAGAATGATCAGAGGAACTCCTCATAGGCTTCTCTGATGATTGTAGAGTAAATGGGGGTCATATTATATGTGCAAAGGCCCTCCTATCTCTGACTGTAAACAGTACATAGTGATACATTTTTAATTTTATATTATTGTACACTGAAGTGTTGCGTGCATGGTAATTAGTTTATATTTTGTCATGTTTTTTGCTCTTGTTCATATGATAGTATCAGCCTGTTTTCTCACCAGTGGTAACAATAGAGCACATGTTTTGTGGCAAATTCTACCATGTCCTGCACGGCCTCTGATCATCATAGAGGGGAACAGAAGGCAGGTCCATGTTCCAAAGGGTCTTAGCTTTCAGGAATTGGGTTATAATAGCGTATAGCTGAAACGGTTCTAATGCTAGCGCAAACTACATTCAACATCAGAAACCGCCAAAAGCTTTGGCTGACCATAGAGAACATTTGATTAATCTGCTCTTCTGTACCTCTCCTGACTGGCAAAGTACCAGGATGTTATCTCTGGTTTTTAATCTGAATTTAGAGAACTGAATTTAAAAACGTAATCTGAATGCATCTGAGAAGTTCATTTTAATATTTGATAAACTTGAAATGATCAATTGTAAACTTAATACACAAACAATGAATGCAACACCCCTATCTTAACTCGCTAGCATGCCTAAACCTAACCTTACCGTAACCCCTCACACTAACCAGTCGCTAGCATGACAGCAAGACAAAAAACAAATATGCACAAACATAAAGATATCCAAGGTGTGGATACTTAGAACATGACATCCAAAATCCGCAGTTATCCCCACTTCGCGTAAAGGTGTGCCTCTGCATTGCAACTCTAATTCAACAAACCCCACCTGACTTACAAAGAGTTCCTCTCCTCTCTTGTTCAAGCTGTGTGCCTTTAAATGACACTTCCTTGACAGGGTGAGAAATGTTTCCCCAGCTGCTGTTTCCCCCTTATATCCTCCTCCTGGTGGTTTTAATTTCTCTGAGATCTGCAGCACTTTTAGCCCATGACATCACCCCTCAGTAGCAGGCTGAGAGTTAACTTATCACAGTACTGGAGTCTCCCAGTGAGCACTAGGCTAGGACAGGCGTTGCAAAGCCTGTCAGACCTCTTTGATATCTGCCCTACATGTTGCTGCCTCGCTCCCAGCTGATCAGCGGCTGTACAGCCGAAAGGCAGGGGAGTGTTTTGGGGCTGCGCCGGTGTGATGAAAGCACTATGCAAATAAGCATGGCTTATATCTCTCTCATTCATGGCCACTAATTGATCCCTGAGCGTATCATCTAGGAGGTGGTGGTGGAGAAATATGCAAGTGAGTGAACTGCCAACAAGACTTCAACTTCAGCAACATTTCCCTGTCCATTTTCTTCAATTTGTAACGAGGCGAGAGAAGAAAAAAAGTCCCCTGTCAAATTATTGGCGTACAGTTGTTGGGCTGGTTGTTTGGTGAAGACGAAAGGGCCTGAACTGTTGATCCAAATACCCAAGAGTAGAACTTCTGAATATATTATGCAGGCATAATGCCATAATTGAAGTATTTCACAGATAAACTAAATCATGCAGAATGCAAATACTGGAACACCCATGAAAAAGCAATATGTTTACCCTTCTTAGTTTGTATGTAAAGCTGTGTTTGTATGGTAGATTGTATGACAGTATTGTGAAGAAGCATTCAACACATGTAGATTACAGTTCACAGCAGGTCAGTTGGAGTTTTTTGCTGAAAATGCAGACGAGAGTCTTGCAAGTGAGCAGTGTGCTAGGTCTCTTTTCTCTTTCTCTGCATATACTTTTAACATTGACTTTCATTAGCAATCATGAAGAATCTGTAAGTGTTTGGGAATCAGTGTAATATTTTATGTCTATCTCCACACCTCCTAAAGCACTTGAGGTAGACGATTACATTGTCTGTACTTTAAAATGTCCAAACTATTGGAGACATACAGGTTTGAAAAGTCAACAACTCCAGAAAAGGTTGTGTACTGGTGATGAAAACATAGGTGAACATTACACATGCAGCTCTGCAGATTTCAAGATGACCTCATTTTACACAGTCAGGGCCAGTTTCCTGGACACAAATTAAACCTAGTCCTGGACAAAAGAATATGCTGCTTTAATCTGTGTCCAGGAAACCTTTTCAACTAAGAGGTTTGATTGGAGAATAAAAACAACTAAATCAAATCATTTAAGCCATCCCTACCAGACACTTCACATAAGATGAACACATTCCATTTGGAACATGTTCCATGGGATGTGAAATGACTTGAAAAGCGGTTTCATTTCCAATACATTTTAAATGAACTACAAACTACCTTTTCAGGGGTTTGTGAAAGCAAAGATTGCTTAAATGCATGTTACAATTCAATTTGTGTTCAAATATAATCTGTTATTGTGTAGTAGTTATTGTGTATTCAACATGTTTTTAACAGGCACATTTCCAGTAGTGACCTCTTATTTCCACAAATTATGTTTAGACTAGCTGGAATTCTGTAATGATGGAAAATCATTAACTGTGAGTATTAACCACACGTTGACAAACAAGTTTCCTCACAGAACAGAATTGGGACAAACTTTATCCAAGAGGCTTTGATGTTTGGAAAAATACTGTTTGTGTAAGAAATAAGCAGTGTTAAAGTTTAACTACTAGTAATGAGAACAATGTAAGATCTTCACAATTTGTAATTAATTCAGTATTATACGAAATGGTGCAACTATCGTAATTCAATTTAACTTTCCACCTGACAAAAGAACAAATGTTAACACGGACACCCAAAAATTTTGCAATCAACACATTTTTTATTTCATGTTTTAATAACAGTAGGAAATAATGCAAATTGACTTGATTAAATAAATTAGATTCAACATATATTTTGTATGATGTTTAATTAACAATCAAATATTGTTAGCAATTATTCATCATGCAGAAATGTTGAAAATGTAAATAACATCAACTTGTTTAGCCAGTGTATTAGTGGAACATTCTCTTTTTGAATGTTAAAATACATTGATATTTTAACATGGAATATTGGTAAAGGTTTCAAAGGGATGTTGGTTGTCGTGAAGAATGTTAAACATCTATAGTTGGAGCTCTGATCTACTGTAATGGCATCTTTGTGTCATGATTCACAGGTCAAGGCAGGGGAAATGCTGCTGTTCTCTGCATAATTTGGTCTGAGGAGACTTCTTTATGATCTTATTGCACTGCAGAAAGCCCAGAGAACACGTTTGTCACCACTAGCATACACTTGTGGGTGTATTTATGGATGTACTTTCTCAGAATACTGATATTTGTCATCTATTTGCTTGTGGAGCAAAAAATATATTTCCGTAGATGACCACAGATGCAAATATCAGACAAGTTAATATGCCCAAATGCCTTACACACTTTTCCCATTCAGAAACCAGTGTTCCCTATGGTAATTGTGATTTGTGGCTCACACTAATGTGTCTGCATATGAGTCAGAAATTAATTCATTTTGATCAAGACTTTGATGCAAAGGTTGCAAAGAGTCTCCTCAACCCCATGTATCTGTCAAAGCAATCTGCTCTCTTGTTCATGTCCTTAGCGGTGCACTTGTGTACTCTAACCTTTTAGCACAGCAGTCACACTATAAAAATAGGGTGAACCTCTTGCCAGAAAGCATTGCTTTTAGCTGAATGTCTAGCCACCTAAAGTGATGTGTTGGAAATATTGCAGCTTATTTAGGAATTCTGGTACATTGTACAGACGGGTCTTTGCAGGATGACAATAGTAGAGTGGCTTTGTCATGCCATCTCAAATCAAATAAAATTTTATTTGTCACATACACATGGTTAGCAGATGTTAAGGCGAGTGTAGTGAAATGCTTGTGCTTCTAGTTCCAACCATGCAGTAATATCTAACAAGTAATCTAACCTAACAATTTCACAACAACTAGGTTATACACACAAGTGTAAAGGAATGAATAAGAATATATGAATGAGCCGAACGGCATAGGCAAGATGCAGTAGATGGTATAGAGTACAGTATATACATATGAGGTGAGTAATGTAGGGTATGTAAACATTATATAAAGTGTCATTGTTTAAAGTGGATATTGACACATTTATGACATACATTTTTCATTATTAAAGTGGCTAGAGATGAGTCAGTATGTTGGCAGCAGCCACTCAATGTTAGTGATGGCTGTTTAACAGTCTGATGGCCTTTAGATAGAAGCTGTTTTTCAGTCTCTCGGTCCCCGCTTTTAATGCACCTGTACTGACCTCACCTTCTGGATCATAGCAGGGTGAACAGGCAGTGGCTCGAGTGGTTGTTGTTCTTGATGATCTTTTGGCCGTCCTGTGACATCGGGTGGTGTAGGTGTCCTGGAGGGCAGGTAGTTTGCCCCAGGTGATGCGTTGTGCAGACCTCACTACCCTTTAGGGAGCCTTACGGTTGTGGGCAGAGCAGTTGCCATACCAGGCGGTGATACAGCCCGACAGGATGCTCTCGATTGTGCATCTGTAAAAGTTTGTGAGTGCTTTTGGTGACAAGCTGAATTTCTTCAGCCTCCTGAGGTAGAAGAAGCACTGCTGCGCCTTATTCACCATGCTGTCTGTGTGGGTGGACAATTTCAGTTTGTTTGGGTTGGCGCCATCCCCCCCTTGGGTTGTGCCGTGGCGGAGATCTTTGTGGGCTATACTCAGCCTTGTCTCAGGATGGTAAGTTGGTGGTTGAAGATATTCCTCTAGTGGTGTGGGGGCTGTGCTTAGGCAAAGTGGGTGGGGTTATATCCTTCCTGTTTGGCCCTGTCCGGGGGTGTCCTCGGATGGGGCCACAGTGTCTCCTGACCCCTCCTGTCTCAGCCTCCAGTATTTATGCTGCAGTAGTTTATGTGTCGGGGGGCTAGGGTCAGTTTGTTATATCTGGAGTACTTCTCCTGTCCTATTCGGTGTCCTGTGTGAATTTAAGTGTGCTCTCTCTAATTCTCTCTTTCTCTCCTTCTTTCTCTCTCTCGGAGGACCTGAGCCCTAGGACCATGCTTCAGGACTACCTGACATGTTGACCTCTTGCTGTCCCCAGTCCACCTGGCCGTGCTGCTGCTCCAGTTTCAACTGTTCTGCCTTATTAATATTGGACCATGCTGGTCATTTATGAACATTTGAACATCTTGGCCATGTTCTGTTATAATCTCCACCCGGCACAGCCAGAAGAGGACTGGCCACCCCACATAGCCTGGTTCCTCTCTAGGTTTCTTCCTAGGTTTTGGCCTTTCTAGGGAGTTTTTCCTAGCCACCGTGCTTCTACACCTGCATTGCTTGCTGTTTGGGGTTTTAGGCTGGGTTTCTGTACAGCACTTTGAGATATCAGCTGATGTACGAAGGGCTATATAAATACATTTGATTTGATTTGGTCAGTGATGTGTTCGCCGAGAAACTTAAAACTTTCCACCTTCTCCACTACTGTCCCATCGTTGTTGATAGGGGGCAGCTCCCTCTGATGTTTCCTGAAGTCCACGATCATCTCCTTTGTTTTGTTGACATTGAGTGTGAGGTTATTTTCCTGACAACACACTCCAAGGGCCCTCACCTCCTCCCTGTAGGCCGTCTCTTCGTTGTTGGTAATCAAGCCTACCACTGTAGTGTCGTCTGCAAACTTGATGATTGAGTTGGAGGAGTGCATGGCCACGCAGTCATGGGTGAACAGGGAGTACAGGAGAGGGGTGAGAACGCACCCTTGTGGGGCCCCAGTGTTGAGGATCAGCGGTGGATGTTGTTACCTACCCTCACCACCTGGGGGCGGCCCGTCGGGAAGTCTAGGACCCAGTTGCACAGGGCGGGGTCGAGACCCAGGTTCTCGAGCTTGATGAGGGTACTATGGTGTTAAATGCTGAGCTGTCGTCAATGAACAGCATTCTTACATAGGTATTCCTCTTGTCCAGATTGTTTAAGGCAGTGTTCAGTGTGATTGTGATTTCGTCGTCTGTGGACCTATTGGGGCGGTAAGCAAATTGGAGTTGGTCTAGGGTGTCAGGTAGGGTGGAGGTATATTGTCCTTGACTAGTCTCTCAAAGCACTTCATGATGACGGAAGTGAGTGCTACATGGCGATAGTCATTTAGCTAGTTACCTTTGCTTTCTTGGGTACAGGAACAATGGTGGCCCTCTGGAAGCATGTGGGAACAGCAGACTAGGATAAGGATTGATTGAATATGTCTGTAAACACACCAGCCAGCTGGTCTGCGCATGCTCTGAGGATGTGGCTGGGGATGCCGTCTGGGCCGGCAGCCTTGCGAGGGTTAACATGTTTAAAAGTTTTACTCACATTGGCTGCAGTGAAGGAGAGCCCGCAGGCTTTGGTAGCGGGCCGTGTCAGTGGCACTGTGTTGTCCTCAAAGCGAGCAAAGAAGTTGTTTAGTTTGACATCGTGGTCCGCGACAGGGCTGGTTTTCCTTTTGTAGTCCGTGATTGACTGTAGACCCTGCCACATACCTCTCGTGTCTGAGCTGTTGAAATGCGACTCTACTTTGTCTCTATACTGACGCTTAGCTTGTTTGATTGCCTTGCGGAGGGAATAGCTACACTGTTTGTATTCGGTCATGTTTCCGGTCACGTTGCCCTGATTAAAAGCAATGGTTCACGCTTTCAGTTTTGCACGAATGCTGCCATCAATCCCCTGTTTCTGGTTGGGGAATGTTTTAATATACACTGTTGGTAAAACATCACCGGTGCACTTGCTAATAAGCTCGCTCACCGAATCAGCGTATTTATCAATGTTATTGTCCGACGCTAAGCGGAACAAATCCCAGTCCACGTGATCGAATCAATCTTGAAGCATGGAATCCGATTGTTCGTACCAGCGTTGAACAAACCGGAGCATGGGCGCTTCCTGTTTTAGTTTCTGTCTATAAGCTGGGAGCAACAAAATGGAGTCGTGGTCAGATTTTCCGAAAGGTGGGCGGGGGAGGACTTTATATGCGTCGCAGAAGTTAGGATAACAATGATCCAGGGTTTTGCCAGCCCGGGTCGCGCATTCGAT